>NW_006935364.1:1381-2905 GCF_000298275.1 Orycteropus afer afer
ATAACGTTGACTATTTGGCATATAGGAGCTCTGGTAGCCTAATGCCTAAAGCACTTGAGTGCTAACCAGAAGGCTGGTGGTTCAAACCCACCAGCCACTCCTCAGAAGGAAGGTTGGGCAATCTACTTCCACAGTGATACTGCCTCAAAAACCCAAGGAGAGAGTCTCTATAGGTCGGGAATTCCACAGCACATAACAACAACAACAACATTTGGCATACAGTTATACGAGTTTAAAACTGGTATAGATTTGCGTAACCATCACCACAATCAGGATACGGAAAAGTTCCATCACCCAAAAACATTCTCTCTGCCCCTCTGTATTCAATCCCTCTCCCTACCTCTAGACCGTCACAACCACAGATCTATTTTTTTCTTATAATTTATTTTATTTTTTGTTATTGTTGTTGAGAATATACAGAGCAGAGCATATACCAATTCAACAGTTTCTGCATGTACAATTCTGACATTGATTACATTCTTCCAGTTGTACAACCACCCTCACTTCCTTTTCTGAGTTGCTCCTCCCTATTAACATAAACTCACTGCCTCTCAGGTGCCTCTCTCATCTTCTGAGTTGCCGTTGCCAATTGGATCCCATAGAGATAGATCTTAAAAGAGCACAATGCTCAAGGCAGGCACTCTTTCCTACTTGAGTTACACTGTTGTTTGATTTCCAGGAGACGTCAGGGGAAGTTTTTGGTTTATGGTTTAACATTTAAAGATTATCTCAGAGCAATAATTTCAGGGATTCATCTAGCTTCCATGGCTCCAGAAAGTCTAGAGTCTGTAAGAATTTGAATATCTGTTCTTCATTTTTCCCCCTGTTGATCAGGATTCTTCTGCAGAATCTTTGACCAAAATGTTCAGTAATAGTTGCTAGGCACCATCAAGTTCTGATCTCATGGCAAAGGAGAGTTATTCATGGAGGTAATCGGCCACATATTTCATTTTCTCCTCTGTGTCCTGACTCTCCTTCTTTCTCTGTTACTCCAGGCAAACAGAGACCAATCTGATCTATTTTTTACCCTATAGTTATGCTTTTTCTAGATTATCATATAAATGAAATCATACAATATGTAAGCTTTATAGTTTCGTGTCTTTTGTTCACCATAATACTTTTGAAATGTATATGTTTAAATAAATACTCTCTTTTCATTGCTGAGTATTCCATTGCATGGATGCATCACAGTTTGCTTATTCATTCACCTATTGAAGGCATGAGAGTTGTTTCCAGTTTGGGGCAATGAATAGACTTACTATTATAGTAAGACTACTAATAGTGTAATATTATACTATTCATAGTAAGTCTATGAACAGACTTACTGTAAGTATCCTTGAACAGGTTTTTTTGTATACATAAGTATTCATTTCTCTAGAGAAAATAGCTAGGACAGGAACTGGAGTATCATATCATAAAAGATGTTTAACTTTATGAGTAATTGTGTGCCTGTACGATTTTGCATTCCCACACACAACATATGAGAGTTCTCGTCTCTCCATGTCCTTTCCAGCACTTGGTACG
>NW_006935365.1:0-629 GCF_000298275.1 Orycteropus afer afer
AAAAAAAAAAAAAAAACCTTATGAATAGCAGTGAAATGTCTTCTATAATACTGGAAAACTATGAATAGCCCTGAAACTTTGTCTGATATAGTGCCAGAAGATGAGCCCCTCAGGTTGGAAGGCACTCAAAATATGATTAGGGAAGAGCTACCTCCTCAAAGTAGAGTCAACCTTAATGATGAGGATGGAGTAAAACTTTTGGTACTTCCATTTGCTGCTATGGCATTACTCAAAATGGCAAGAAACAGCTGCAAACATACATTAGCAAATGCAACATGGAATGTACAAAGTATGAAGGTGGAAAAATTGGAAGTTGTCAAAAACAAAATGGAATGCATAAAGATTGATATCCTAGGCATTGGTGAGCTGAAATGGACTGGTTTTGGCCATTTTGAATTAGATGACCATGTAAGCTACTACGCTGGGAATGACAAATTGAAGTGAAATGTCATGGCTTTCATTGTCACAAAGAATGTTTCAAGATCTATCCTGAAATACCATGCTATAAGTGACAGGATAATATCCACATACCTACAAAGAAAAGCAGTTAATATTAATATTATTCAAATTTATGCACCAACCACCAAAGCCAAAGATGAGGAAATTGAAGATTTTTATCAACTTCTGCA
>NW_006935365.1:2679-3393 GCF_000298275.1 Orycteropus afer afer
TTTTTTTTTTTTTTTCGCTTTCTTTTTTCTGGTGATTAGTCTCCTTGAATTTGTCTGTTTTAAAACAACTATTATTATTAATACTTTTGTCCTTTTTATTATTATTCTTAATCTTCCCCTCCCAGATCCTAGTTTTCAGAATTTTTTCTTTACCCTGTTCCTGGTTGAATTTTTTTTTTTTTAATTAAAGTTTTTTTTTTCTTCCCTTTTTTCTCGTGGTTAAACTCATTCCTTGTTTTTCTTTTTGCATTTTTCATTCACTATTCTCCTTCTCTACTTTTTTTCTCTTAGTACCCTATCCCCAGATATTGCAGGGTTTCTTCTTTTTTTCCCCCTTTTTTTGCTCCTGTTCCTGTGTGGTTACATGGTGTGTTTTTTGAACATGTGCTTTTAGGTTTTTGATGGTTATTCAATTGTAATTTATATCTAACTGAGTGGGGGACAACAACAGTCCCCAAAAGACACAACTACACCCACACCTCCTGCAACTTCACCTACTGAGAGCTACTACCTCCTTCTCCACCAATGGGCCAGTGATAAAAAACCACCAAGAAGAGCCTGAATCACCCTTGGCTGCTCTTCACAAATAGTTAACAGAGATCTAAATACAACAATGCCACGATGCCTTGGAGACAACAGACCATCCTGTCCACACAAAGAAGCAGGATAAAGTGGTAGAAACAAGGGAGCAGGATACAGACCCAGAACACATCC
>NW_006935366.1:0-509 GCF_000298275.1 Orycteropus afer afer
AATTTTTATTTATTTTGTGATTATTGTTGAGAAAATATACAGCAAAATGCACGAATTCAACAGTTTCTGCACTTGCAATGCAGTTATATTGATTACATTCTTTGAGTTGAGCAATCATTCTCATCCTTCTTTTCTCAGTTCCTTTCCCTTTAACATAAACTCACTGCCCTCTAAGGTTTCTATCTAATCTTTCAAGTTGCTCTTGTCACTTTCATCCCATATAGATAGTTCTTAAAAAAGCATAACACTCAAGCCAGACATTTTTTCCTAGTTAAGCTCAACTACTGTTTATTTTTAAGATCACATCAGGGCATATTTTTGGTTTGAGATTTAAAGATTATCCCAGGGCAATAGTTTCAGAGGTTCATCCAACCTCCATGGCTCCAGAAATTCTAAAGTCCAAGAGATTTTGAAATTCTGTTCTACATTTTCTCCCTATTGATCAGGATTCTTGTATAGAGTCTTTGATCAAAATATTCAGTAATGGTAGCTGAGTACCATCCAGTTCT
>NW_006935366.1:2969-3543 GCF_000298275.1 Orycteropus afer afer
GGTTCAAAAAGTAAATTTGCATACAGTTTTAGCTTTGAAAGTGTATTGATAATATGCAAGCTGGTTTTGATATACTTCTCCAGGGATTGGGCCCTCCTGATAACATGTTCAAAGTACATGAGATGAAGTTTCACTATCCTTGCTGCTAAGGAGCATTCTGGCTGTACTTCCCAGACAAATTTGTTCATTCTTCTGGCAGTCCATGGTATATTTAATATTTTTACCAACACCATCATTCAAAGGCATAAATTATTTATTCATTTTCCAGCTTTCACATGTGCATGAGGCACTTGAAAATACCATGGCTTGGTGCATATTTGTATGTGCTGTAAGAATATCCGGGTATATAGTAGACGTGACAAGGGACAAGGTTGTGGTGGCTTCTGGGCCACAGCCAGCTATCCTGAGAGAGTGAGTAGTTGGACCTGTGGTCTCGGGACCATGGTCACAGGGGACATCAAGCTCAATTGGTTGTTATTGTTGTGTTGTTAAGTGCCATCGAGTCGTTTCAGACTCATAGCGAACCCATGCACAGCAGAATGAAACACTGCCCGATCCCGCGCCAGCCCCACAA
>NW_006935367.1:0-1450 GCF_000298275.1 Orycteropus afer afer
GGCTGGGACTTGTCGGTTTCTGTACGCTTGTGAGCCATTTTCCTAAGATAAATTTCTCTCTCTCTCTCTCTATAAATATATATATACACTTTGCTGGTTTTTGTGTTTCTCTAGAGAACCCAGTCTAACACAAAAGCAGAACATGTTCTTAAACCCCAGAAATCTGCGAGAGCACTGTCTCTTTAAATATCCAAAATAGTCAAGCCACTTTTTAAACCTACAGAATGGCAGCATCCTTCAGACTGGCAAAAGTCCACATCTCAGCCCACCTTTCTCTTCACCTTTTCTGTTTGTTCCTCAGCCACCGTGCACTGTCCTCCATGCAGTCCCTGGCTAGCACGATGATTTTTTAGGTTAATTTTTAGGTCCTACCACCACTCGGGAATGTCCAAGCCATCTGTGCTGTCAGGATCGCTCAGGTCGCTGCCAGACTGAAGCCCCATATGTCTCCTTTTTTGGTATTTTCATGCAATTTCTTCTGCTAGTTGGGGTTTAGTCCACTTCTGTATCCTTCCCTTCAAGCATCAGGCATCCAGGATTATCTTCTGTGTCTGTGTCAATTGGTTTCCCTTTTCTTTGTTGAAGAGGGTCTGTGCAGTCCTTCGGCCTAGTCCACCATCTTGCGGGAACTCTGGAACATTATTTTTAAAAATTCTTTTCTACCTAATTTTAGTAGGTAATATTTTTCTTCACATTTATCTTTATCAGTTCCAACTCATAGAAACCCCTCCTTGAGTTTCTGAAACAGTATTTCTACAGAAGTAATTTGCCCAGTCTTCCTTCCAAGGAGTGGCTGGTGAGTTTAAGCTGCCATCCTTCTGGTTGGCAGTCAAATGCCTTAGGCACTACATCACCAGAGCTCCCTTATAATCACATATATTTACCTATATATCTATTACTTAGTTGTTTAAAGTTTGATTTTTGACTACCATTTTATTTCCTGCTTCTGTAGAAGTTGAGGAAATCAATATTTTGATCACTATCTTCCCTTCTTGGGTAACTCTTAATACAACTTTCTATTTTGTCAGGATTTATAACATTCATTTCCTAATTTTATGCCTACCTAACATGTCACTCAAGTACCCAAAAAATTAAAGAACTTATTTAAATACTTATTTTGTAACAGAATCTATACATTTCTTTAGTCTTAGTCCTAGAATTAAATGGATTCTGTTCTCACTGGCAGTCCTTTACTAATATTTCTCTTTTCTTTGGCTGAAGTTGTCCTGGTGATGCAGTGAGTAAGTCATTTATTTAGCTGTTAACCAGAAGGTAAGTGGTTCAAGCCCACCAGCTACTCCTTGGGAGGAATATGGAGCAATCTACTTCCATGTAGATTTAAAGGCTTGGAAACACAATTTTTCTGGTTACCTAGTGCGTCTCTGACAAGAATATACCACAAATAGGATGGCCTTAACAAACAGGAGTTTATTCTTGTACAGTTTGGGAG
>NW_006935367.1:1800-2833 GCF_000298275.1 Orycteropus afer afer
CAAAGGCAGCTACTCAGCTGCTCACAGTAGATTCCACCATGGAGTTGATTACCAGTCTCATCATGGGGAATACTACATCCAGCTGCCCAGCCACTCAAGCAGGCCTAGCCAACTTGACACATAAACTTAACCTCCACAACAATGGAGGCTCTGATGAGTTAGAATGGACTTGATGGCAATGGATTTTTTTTTTTTTCTTTTGAAGTTAGATACATATACACAAATGTGTGTGTATGTTTATCTATATATACATATATATGCATATATATGTTTATCTATATATACATATATATGTTCATCTATATATGTTTATAAATATACACACACACACACACACATGTTTAATAAAGGCTCATGGAAAGTATAAACCCTCAGGTGTTGACTATTAAAAAAGTTATTTTATTTCTTTTATGCTTAGTGATGTTTTATGTAGGCATACATTGTTGGATCGTATTTTGTCATTTTTGTTACCTTAGACACTGCATACATGATCTCTGGCATTAAGACCTGGGGTAAATTGTATGAGGCATGTCTTATTATTTGCAATATTCTCCCCACTATGTGATTTGATCTTTTTACTTTCTTAACTAAAGAATTTGTACTTTCCTTTTGAAGTCCATTATGTCTTAGTGTTAATGTTTCTAAATACGAGAGGGACCGGGTCTCTGGGAGCAAGGTAAGCACGGGCGGGCTGGTGCTTACTCACTGATCTGCACTGAACACTTTCCCTTGTTACCCCCCGGAGAGGGACCAGGTCTCCGGGAGCAAGGTAAGCATGGACGTAGCACAGAGTAGCAGGCCAGAAGAGCAGGAGAAAGGGGTAAAACCCAGAGTTTCCCCTCAGGGATGCCCAAAGAAGCAGGCCAGAAGAGCAGGAGAAAGGGGATTAAAAGACAGGAAGCCAGACAGAGGAACAGGCAGCCACAGGGACCCAGGTGGGGGGGATAAGAGAGGTCTCCAACAGCAGGACAAACTTGTCTGTCGGTTTGTCCTACTGTGGTGACATGTAGACGTGAGTTTTGAGGCTGAGCCT
>NW_006935368.1:0-1427 GCF_000298275.1 Orycteropus afer afer
TGTCTGTGCCATCAGGATCATTCAGGATTGCTGCCAGACCACAGCTCCGTATGTCTCCTTTTTTGGTATTTTCATGCAAATTCTTCTGCTAGTTGGGGTTTAGTCCACTTCTATATCCTTCCCTTCAAGGCTCAGGAGTTAAGGATTATCTTCTGTGTCTGTGTTAATTGGTTTTCCTTTTCTTTGTTGAAGAGGGTCTGTGCAGTCTTTCTGCCTATTCCACCATCTTACTGGAACTCCAGAGCCAAGAAGTTTTGATGTGAGTTTTCCCCATAAAAAAATGCAGTGGCCAAGTTAAAGAGGTGCTTTAAATGACTCTTTAAAAAAAAAAATGACTCTTGAGATGAGAGCTATCTGAAATCTTAGCCTTGACCAAGGAGAATAATGTGGTGTATCTCAGATCTGGAACTCTCTAGGACCAGGGGGATGCCCTGGCTTTCCTACTCTGATAAACAAGGGCAGAGAATGTGGCTGCCCTGCCCGCTCTAGTGCTGGGGACCCTCTCAGAGGGAGCTCTTCCTGGGCTGCCCCTTCTAACGAGCCCAGAAGACCCAAAGTGGGTGCTGTTGGGCTGACCTTTTCACAATGGGAGGTCTGAGAAGGGAAACTCTCATTGAGAAGGAACGTTTTTGGAGGCTTCTTCACCATCAGCACACCCACATAGACTGTCCAGGCAATGGTGCCTCTGCTGCTGCTCATGGAACCATGGACCCATTTGTGCAGGGCTGCCTGGAAAACAGTAAGAGCTGTACACTGAGCATGTACAGCTAAGGAAGAGCTATTGGAGGAAAAGATGTAACCCTGGCAGAAAAAAAGAATTGTCACACACAGATATAAACAGACATAAAACACATATCACACTTTTCTAGCATCACACAATTTTAAGACTTAAATGTGTAGAGTGATTAGAGAGAAAGCTGGCTTCTGAAGACCCAATCAGTGTTCTGGGTAACCAAAGAGAAGCCATGCAGGGCAGAGACCCAGACACAGGAATGAGAGAAATGAGAAGCCTGGAGAATTGTTCTGGAAAACTTTTATCATGTGTGGGTGGCAAGGCCACCAGGGGGAGGACACAGACATCACCCTGAGCTGACGGAGATCTCACGTCTTCAGTGTTAAAGATCTGAAAAGTCAGAAACTTAGATCCCTACTAATGAAATTCCTTATCCTTCTTCAATAAATAAGTAAATCTTGCAGACCAAGGACAAGTTATGAAATGAAAAATGAGTAAACAAGCTGCAGACTTATATATGTATGTATATATACAGCACAATAAGCTAGAAAATTTTGGGCCAACGTTCACTTTTTTTTTTTTTTTTAATTGTCATTTGGGTGAAAGTCCACAGAGCAAACCCACCCACTCTACAGAGGTCCACACACACCCTGTCTCATGACATTGACCACAACTCACCACAATGCAACAGCTC
>NW_006935368.1:1533-2829 GCF_000298275.1 Orycteropus afer afer
TCCCTGTGCATACACAGCCCTTCTATCCTCCCATGACTGCCCCTTCCAAGGAGTGTATCCACCCAGTGTAAATGTTCACCACATATGCCTGTCTTTTGTTTGGCTGGAAGCCACAGGTGTGGGCCCAATTCCAGACCTGACAGGCAGCTAGGGGCCATAGTCTCAGTGGTTCCACCAGGCTCCATCAGACCAGCTAAACTGGTCCCCCCCCTTTTTTTTTTTGCAAATGATTTTGAATTTTGTTCCATACCTTTCTCCCAGTCTATCCAGGATCTCCCACATAGATCCCCCTCTGAGTGGCTGACAGATGCAGCCAGACACTATCCAGTTCCATATCAGGGTTTGTATCCTGCTCCCTTGTTTCATATAATATCCAGCTCCCATACAGGCTGAGAATCACATGGTGCACCAGTTGCCCAGACTAATTGTTTCCATGAATCCCTGGCCTTCCCCATCCCTCCCTACTCTGGACGAGGAGAGAACCATCATTGCATCTAGATGGCTGCTTGCAAGTTTTTAAAATCCCTGTTGCTACCCACCAAAGTAGGAGGTGGAACAATGTTTTGTGTAGTGTGTTATGACAATTGAGTTCGTTGTCCCCTGTGACTATGGTCCTGAGCCCACAGGTCAAACCATCCACCCCCTGTAGGTAGCTGGCTATGCCCGAGAAGTGACTACAACTCTGTCCCTGTCCCTTGTCAGCTCTACTATACACCTGGGAATTCTTACAGAACATACAAATACACTTGTAGAAACATTGTCTGCCAACCCGATACATGGTCTTGGGTATACTTCCCCCTGCATAGACATAGCTAATAGTTCAGCCTGTCCACCCATCTATCCACGCGTATACTCATGTTTGCCTTCACTGACAATGCAGTACTGTATGTACAAAAGGGGTCATCTTTGTTGTCTGTACCTTCCATGTACCTCTCTATGTCATCCTCTTCCTCAATGCCCCCATGTTTATCACTCACATTTGGTACATTGCCCTTCTCTTCACCCAAATCAATGCTTGTCTCTACTTCTCTAACAGTGTTCCCTACCCTCCCTTCCCACCCTTGGTAACCAACAAACAAAATTTCCTTCCATATATAAACCTTTCCTTGATTTTTACAATAACAAACTAATACAATATTTGTCCTTCTGTGATTGACTTATTTCACTCAGCATAATGTCCTCCAAGTTCATCCACGTTATGTGGTATTTTGCAGATTCTACATTATTCTTTAGGGTTGCATAGTATTCCATTGTGTGTATATACCATAGTTTGGTTATCTATTCTTCAGTTGATGG
>NW_006935369.1:0-2937 GCF_000298275.1 Orycteropus afer afer
TAGACTGAGACAGACTAGGAAGAAGGAAGAGGCCGTCCACTTCTGAAAGAATTGGCCAGGGAAAACCTTATGAATAGCAAAGAAACACTGTTTGGGTACATAACCGCGCAACTTTAGGAATAGTCCGTTTAGGCTAAAAGGCTCGCAAAATGGGACTGGGAAAGAGCTGCAACATCTGAGTAAACCCAGCCTTACTCATGGAAAAGAGAAAGCTTTCGAGACCTTCATTTGCTGATGTGGCACCACTCAAATTGAAGAGAAACAGCCGCAGACATCCATTAATCATCGGAACATGGAATGTACAAAGTATGAATCTGTTCACTTGGTTTTATGGATTCTACCTGTTAGCTGGCTTTCAGACCCAGTTTTGTAGCTCATACTGTGCCATGGTTTCTCATCTGGGCTATTACAATAGTTTCTTCTAACTAGTTTTTCTGATTCCAGTCCATCATTTAAACTGATATCAAAACAGTCTTTTAAAAACGTAAATCTAATCATTATGTATCTTCTCTTATTACCGGGGTCCCTGGTATGATTTAAACCAAAGTTTATGATTTAAAACCAAAGTTTATTAAAGAAAATGGAGAAGGGAGGGGCTTCCACTTATGCTAGTCTTCAGTCTCTCACCGAACAAATGATTTCCTGGGTTTTATGAAGGGTTTTAGGCAGGACTAAGGCAACATCTTTATTCCTAAAATAGGCAGGAATTTCCAGGAAAAAGGTGGGGTTAAGAAAGTCAGATGTGCACGCAAGAAGCAGTCAAGATGGATTCCTCTGCAAAGGCTGTCCGAACAAAGATGGAACCCATCCAGATGGCTGTTGGAATGATTCTGGAATGTTTTACATGTGTGATGTCTCCGGCCCCTCCTTTGAGTCCCAACAAAGGATTCCTGTTCTGCACTGCATCTGGTGGAAGGTCACTTTGTCAGTCAAGTTGAATTTTTACTGCTCACCCTCTGATCTGGTAAGGCATTTGAAGGACAACTCCCAAGGTTTATCAGCATTTTGCCACCTGTCAAGCATGTGGGCATTTTGAAATATAACTTTTTATCTTGCCTAAGGCCGTGGCTTGTTAATCACAAGCAGTTCTCTGTCTCCAGCAGCAGTAGTTATGTGGTGGTCTGGCACAGGTTTAGATTCCAAGAATACTGAGTCAGAGCCTGTTTGATTCAGCCAACCCTACCTGTCTTAGACTTAAACTCCTGAAATTTGGTCCTTAGCATGTTTTCCAAGGAAATTCTTAATCTAGCCCAGCCTACTTTTCCACTAGCCCCTATATACACTGCTATGCTGAACTTGATCAGTTTTACTGTGAGCTCTGAAATCCACTTTTGCACATGTTGTTTGTTTTTCCTGGTCTACTTTATTTCTAGTATTTTGAGAGATCACAGTCTTTAACATTTAAATGCTACTTCTTTACAGCTTTTTGTTGTTTCCTCTACAGTTAGGTTTAGTCTTATTTTGACTTTTAGAGCAGCTTTGTTTTGTCTGTCAGCTCCTTAAGGGCCAGAATTTCTAAGACCTCCTGTCTATCAGTGTGCTTGGCGCTTAATAAGAAAAAAGTTAGTTCACTGAATTAATGAAGTAATATAACTAAAAAAATACATAATTTCTTAGAAATAAACTTGCATTAAAGGAAACTTTTAGATGAAGTACTTGTTCATTTTGAAATTTTCACTGACAATTTATTTTCCACAGACCTAAGTATACTTGGCAAATCTACTGCCATCGAGCCCTTTCTGACTCATAGCTACCTCTATTGGGTTTCCAAGACGGTAAATCTTTACAGAATTAGGTTGCGTTATCATCTTCCTGTGGAGCAGCAGATGAGTTTGAACCACTGACCTTCTAGTTAGCAGCCAAATGACTTACCCACTATACCACCAGAACTCTTTAGAGAATACTGTTTTAATCAAGAATCCTTTTAACATTTATTTATTTATTGGTATCTGGTAATTTTTCATTTTTTGTAAAGGAAAATGAAAAATCCCCAACTCACTGCCATCAAGTTGATTCCAACTCATAGGGACCCCCATTGGGTTTCCAAGGCTGTGTAAATCTTTATGGAAGTAGATTGCCTCATCTTCTTCCTGCAGAGCAGCTTATGGGTAAAGGGATAAGCTTCAGGTTCCATAAGACATGGATTCATGCTTGGTTCTCTCATGGCGTGCTATAAATACTTGTTATGACATTCCTCAAATTTTTGAAATCAAATTTTAAAGGAAGAAAATTATGTTGAGTTAAATAAGTTTTATAATTCTACTTATAAATGTGCAAAATTAAAATTAAATTTTTAAACTTCTTGTCTTAATGCAGTTAAAAAACCAAAATAAAATTAAAAGCATAATACTACCAAAAACTATGAAAGCAATTAACAGTATCATTAAATTTCTAAATGATGTTATTTCTCAAAAGCCATATAAATGCTTATAGTTGTGAATGCCATGGTGAAATATCTTTTGAGTTCAGGGTACATATGCTACTGTGTGCTACAAGATGATTCAATTTTTTCTCTAGTTGAACATCCGTCCTGGAAAACATTTTTAAATGCCATTTGACCTTTGTTTGGCATGTGTTTATCCTTTATAATTTGAGTATACTTTGTGCTTTTTTTAATTAGCATATGAGACTTGGGAAGCAGACTTGATGCTAAGGTACTCATAATCACAAATGTAAACTGAAGTACAGAAATTGGGTATTGGTCCTCATTTAGGAAGTTTTCATTCAGGTGATCCTGATTATGCTTCTAAATATTTACTTTCTTAGATTATCACTGATATTTTAAAAACAATTTAAATTCTCAGAGAATTGAGGTGTCTCAGAAAATATACTCAGTTCAAGACTAAAAGAACTAACAGATCTGTCCTGGAGGAAGTGCAGCCAGAATACTCCTTGGAAGCAAGAATGGCCAGACTTTGTCTCACCTATTTTGGTCAT
>NW_006935370.1:0-1614 GCF_000298275.1 Orycteropus afer afer
CCCATGCTTACCTTGCTCCCGGAGACCCGGTCCCTCTCGGGAGGGTAACAAGGGAAAGTGTTCAGTGCAGATCAGTGAGTAAGCACAAGCCCGCCCGTGCTTTCCTCACTCCCAGTTACTAAGCACAAGCCTGCCTGTGCTTACCTCACTCCCGGGGACTAAGCACAAGCCCGCCCGTGCTTACCTTTCTCCCGGAGACCCGGTCCCTCTCGGGAGGGTAACAAGGGAAAGTGTTCCACAATTTTAAATCAAATTTATAAACCAAAAAAACCAAACTCACTGCCATTGAGTCAATTCCAACTCATAGCAACCCCATTCGGGTTTCCGAGGCAGTAAATCTTTAAGGAAGTAGATTGCCCAGTCTTCCTTCCACAGAGTGACTGGTGGGTTTGAACTGCCATCCTTCTGGTTAGCAGTCAAATGCCTTAGGCACTGCACCACCAGAGTGCCATATGTATATGTAAACCAAAAAAGCCAAACTCACTGCCATCAAGGAGTTTCCAACTCATAGCTACCACCATTAGGTTTACGAGGCTGTACATCTTTGTGTAAATAGATCACCCAGTCTTCCTTCTGTGGACCAGCTGGTGGGTTTGAACCACAGACCTTCCAGTTAGCAGTCAAGTCCTTTATCCACTACACCATATATATAATGAGAAAGGTAGCAATGAATGTGGGTAAAGAGTGCAGCACAGCTTGACCAAGGTAAATGATGTCACTAAGAAGTACACAAGAGAAAAGGGCATTTTTGATAAAGGATATGACATATATAATGTTGCTACACCACTAACAACAACCAAAAAATATGTGTGTGGTTATGTATGTGTGTGTGTGTGTGTGTGTGTATGTATGTATATATAAGTGTGGGTATGTGTGTGTTCATATATGTGTGCACATACAGATGAATCTGTATGTATATGTATACACATGTATGTGTGTGAGTTCATGTACACTCACATATACAATAAAGCACACAGGAGCACAGTTACAAATACTTCTTAGACATAACCAAGCACATCGCAAGATCGGTTTTCTGGGTTGGAAGGCTTAGGACCATAGTCTCATGGACAGCTCAGTCAATTGATGCAACATAATTCATAAAGTTTATATTTTACACCCTAAACCAGAAGGCTGGCGGTTCAAACCCATCAGCCACTCCTCGGAAGGAAGAGGGGGCAATCTACTTCCGTAGTGATACTGCCTTGGAAACCCAAGAAGGGGTCACTAAGAGTTGGGGCCGACTCGATGGCACATAACAACAACAGCAACAGTTCAGTTAGTAACATCTGGGGTCTTAAAAGCTTGCAAGTGGCCATCTAAGGGACAAATATCAGTCTGTACTCATCTGGAGCAAAGGAATAAAAAGGAAACCAAAGACTCAGAGAAGAAAGCAGTCTACAGGAAAGACCCATGAACCATGGCCTCATCGACCCCGAGACCAAAACAACTAGATGGCATCCAGCTACCACTAATTACTGTTCTGATTAAGACCACAATAGATGGATTCTGACAGAATGGAAGAAAATTGTGGAACAAAAGCCAAATTCTTATTTATTCATTTATTTAAATGCATTTTATTGAAATATAATTTATGTACAGTGAAATACACACAAC
>NW_006935370.1:2184-2808 GCF_000298275.1 Orycteropus afer afer
TGTATCTGTTCCTATCCTGGCTCTCACCTCTCTAGGATATATACCTAGTAATGGAATTGCTGGGTCAAATGGTATCTCCAATTCCAGCTTTCTAATGAATTGCCGTATTGCTTTCCACAGTGGTTGTGTCACTTCACAGTCACACAAGCAATGTATTAGAGTCTCAATCTCTCCACATCCCCACCACCATTTGTTATTTTCTGTCTCATTGAACCTTGCCATCTGTGCTGGGGTGAGACAGTGCATCTCATTGTTGTTTTGATTTACATCTCTCTGATGACCAATGATTGTGAACATCTTTTCATGTATTAGCTGACCACCTAAATATCCTCCTTGGTGAAGTGTCTATTCATGTCTTCTGCCCAGTTTTCAATTGGATTGTTAATCCCTTTGGTGTTGAGGCGTTGGAGTTTTCCATCAATCTTAGAGATAAGTCCCTTGCCAGATATGTAATTATCAGCAAATATAAATTTGTTGCTGTCATGTTTGTCAGTGCTTTTTCAATTTGTCGATTTCTTTGTTCCATATAATTTTCTATTCTGAGCTCGTTTTGTTTGTGAATCATCTTATCACTTCCTTCATTGCTATTGTTTTAGTATTTGCTGAATATTTATGCTGGTCCTC
>NW_006935371.1:0-887 GCF_000298275.1 Orycteropus afer afer
AAAAAAAAAAAAATTCTTTGATGGCTACCAGTGATAGAAAGGCTGGGAAAATTTCTAGCATCATAAAAGACATATATTGTTTTGGGTGAAGGGAAAAGCAAAGTACCAAAACTGGGTCATCAGTACAGCATCACTAAGAAAAAGGAAGAAACAGAGTGGTAAGCAAGAGTTACGGACAACGAAGGTAAACAAAATTGGATACACAATACAGCATTATTAGTAATAACAACCATTAATCTATGAATGGATACATAGGTAGACAGGCAAGTTGATCAGGCTTGGGCAAATGAAGAAATTACAACCATAACCATATATAGATAGGTTTGACAGATGATATTTCTACTTATGTATTTGGATGTGCTGTAAAAATATCCATATATATAATAAAGCTAAAAAAGAGCAGAGTTATGCTAACTTCTCAGCCACAACCAAACACCTTGAGGAAATGAATCAGTGGTTCTGTGGGCTCAGTACCATACATAGTCACAGGAAACATTCAGTTCCACATTCTACATTCATAAATAGGGATTAGTGTCTTCAAAGCTTGTAAATGGCCATCTAAGATGCAACTATTGGTTTTTCCTTGTTTGGAGCAAAGAAGAACAAAGAAAATCAAAGTTGCATAGAAACAATTAGTCCAAGAGATTAGTGGCCCATGAAAACCTCATTCTCTACAACACTGAGACAAGAAGAACTAGATAATGCCCAGTTACTACCACCAATCACTCTGAAAGAGATAATAACTGGTGGTCTTGAACAGAGTGGGAGAAGAATGTGGAATAAAACTCCACATCATAAAACAGATCAGGATTACTGGTTTTATAGAGACTAGTGGAACCCTCAAGACTGTGACCCTTAGCCACCCTTTGTGCCTAGAACTGAACTCA
>NW_006935371.1:1332-2889 GCF_000298275.1 Orycteropus afer afer
TGCAGGGTTTGAGATAAGTGGGATGAGTTGAGGGGCAGTTCTGGAACATATATATCACGGATACCCAAGGACAACTGCAGTATACTGACTGCAGTATTCTTATACATAGAAGTATACTGACAGAAATAAAATACCCCTTAAAACAAATGTCATTCTTAGATATATTTCTTTTCAAAGCATGAGAAATGTTTCTTATAGTACTTTTCTTATGCTATTGGTCAAACATGAGGAAGTATAATAACATTTATTATAATACCAAAAAATCGTGTTTTTCAAATAATCACGTACACTTATAAGAAGCGATAGAAGCTATTTTTTATTTGCACTAATTGTTTTCTTGTAATGGTCTCAAATATAGCAACACATATGTATGCTATACATATATACATATACTTTATGAGGGAAATGAAGGACCAGTCAATGTTTCTTTTGCTGTTTTTGGAGCACTATGAGTCAGATGGTAACTACTAATGGCACCTCATAATCAAAGTATAAATTTACATTTTGAATGTATCTAATAACTTTACTTTTGGATCATTAGATAAATTTGTAAATCTCAATTCTGTTTAAATTTTAGATTTTTTACTCACTGCCTAATATTAGTTATGTAAACTGTACACATTTAATTTTTTTTCAAATGAGGATTTGATGTATCATATATTACCACATTGCTTTCCAGTAGATCTGACTCCCAGAAATCCTATAGAACAAATTAGAACAGCTCAAAGCCATCATCTTTACAGAAGCAGATTGCCACTTCTTTTTCCCATGGAGCAGCCACGTGCTTAAGCATTGCAGCCCCAGGACTCCTTGTGTCATATATCACAATACATTATTCATATTTTACTGGATCTTGACTAGAAAGTGAAAATAATTGGGTCGATAAATCTTATTTTACTAGACTTGAATATATGAACTTGTCATTATACCAATTACAAAAATAATAACAAAATCTTATAGAAAATTCTTGTGTTTTTAACAGTAAGTATTCCTAGAGTTAGATATGTTTCAGCACCTCTTTTTTGAGCTGAAATAGGAATTCATGAATGAGAATTTTGCAGTGACTAATTAGAAACCTGTTGAAAACATCTTTTGAAGATAATTAAATGAGGCTTTTCTTTTTCTCCCCAAATAATCTTACAGTAATTGGCTTTCTTCTTCTTTCTATTGGATTGCAATTTGTGGTTTAGGGAGTTACTTTTCATGTTCTAATATCTTTCAAGTTCATAAATGAAAAAGAAAACACAATTTCATTTCATTTTTTTCTTCTTTGTGGAATGGAATCACTCAATCTAATGCTGTGTTAACTTGAAAGAACAAAAATGTCTAGTACTCTTTAGGAATTTCCATATGGTAATTTACTGAAATACAGTTTTCAGAGACATTATTAGTGATAGTAATGAAGAAGTAATGTGATCAGCAAATCTTTCTCTATAATCTACCTATCTAGCTATCTACCATGCATCTATTATTTACCTAGCATACATATATCATTTATGTATGTCTATACTCACATAGTCATTAATTAGAAGAATTTCAATTGTCTGACTAAACCTC
>NW_006935372.1:0-701 GCF_000298275.1 Orycteropus afer afer
AAGTCCTGGGCCCTATGGGCTGGGTGAAAGCCCCTCAACCTTGGGCTTCAGCTCTGCCTCCAGCTCCTGGCCCACTGAAGCTGGAGGCTTTTCTTTACTCAGGCAGCTGGTGGCTGCTCAGGCTGGCAAACCCAAGGTTGACAAGTAAAAGACACAGTCCCAATATCACCAAACAATATGGCAGGCCACTAATTCAAGTACAGAAAAAGTCCCAAGATCGGCAGAGCATGGCAGGCTGCTAAACGACTTGGCTACATGCAGGGTTCAAGCGCCAAAAAGCTAGAGACCTTCCTCAAAGCTGTTTCTTATATACAAGAAGCAGCCCACATTCCTAAAGCAGCTATTCAGCTGCTTGTGGCAGATTCTACCATGGAGGTGATGGCCAGTCTCACCATGGGGAATAACTACCACCAGCTGCCCAGCCACTCAGCCAGGCCCAGCCAAGGTGACAACAACCTTAACCACCACAATGACCAAAATAGTCTTTAAAAAGGTGTTGTCATGGTGACTCCGTGTGCTAGAGCAGAACTGGGCCCCAGATGATTTTCATTGGGGGATGTTTTGGAAGCAGACTGCCAGGCCTTCCTTCTGAGGCATCTGGGGGTGGCCTCAGACCTCCAACCTTTCAAGTAGTAGGCAAGTACTTTAACCTTTGGCACTATCCGGGGACTCCCATCCATGGCTAGTGGTTACCATATTGG
>NW_006935372.1:801-1375 GCF_000298275.1 Orycteropus afer afer
GCCACTCCTCGGAAGGAAGGTTGGGCAATCTACTTCTGTAGTGAAACCCAAGGAGGGGTCACTACGAATGGGCTCCAACTTGACACCAGTGAATCTGGTTTTTTTTGTATCTTTCTTGTGCTGAGTGACTGCCTCGGGCTGTAGGACTATAGACCCACAACACCCCCCTTTGCAGGGTTCCAATTTGTCTCCTAGTCACAAGCAAACAGCCACACATGTTTAGGAAGAATAACTTAAAAGAGCTTCCTGGTTAACCCATCCCATTGCCATCAGGTCAACTCCGACTCACAGGGCCCCTAGAGGACATAGGAGAACTGCCCAGTAGGGTTTCCAAGCCTGTAAACCTTCACAGAAGCAAACTGCCACATCATGGAAGGCTGGACTAGAAGGCCAAAGGGGCCTCTCACCAAAAATCGCAGAACTTTAACAGACTAGCAGGCATGATTAAAGTCGGCATTAATCACAGTGACTAAGTTGCCATTTTTCTCCACCCTTTTGCTTTCTTTTAAGTAAAGAGAATAGCCAACCTCTCTATGGAGGCTGAGTTCTTTAGATTTGTTATTTTCAATTACAC
>NW_006935372.1:2384-2927 GCF_000298275.1 Orycteropus afer afer
CTTCTGGTTAGCAGTCAAGTGCCTTAGGCACTACGCTACCAGAACCTAGTTTAAATTAAGGTTGGGGTCCTGGTATTGTTTTGTAACCACTTTGTGGTTATGACTTAGGTGGCATGGTCATGAGTCATTCCAGACCACCACCTACCCAAGTAGTCAACACCCAGAACCAATCCTGTAACCCTTTCCTATCTTCAGTTATGTACGTTTCCCAATCATGGTACTTTCCCAGCTTCTATAGTACCACCTGTGACAGTGATGAAAAGACCTGCCACCAATCATGATTTTGTGATGATTCCTTTGTTGATGATTCCCTTGGCTACAACTCTGGTGGCGTAGTGCCTAAGGAATTTGACTGCTAACTAGAAGGCTGGCAGTTCAAAACCACCAGCCACTCCTCGGAAGGAAGGCTGGGCAATCTACCTCCATAGAGATACTGCCTCAGAAATTCAAGGAGGGGTCACTATGAGTCGGAATCGACTCCATGGCAGTGAGTTTGATTTGATTTGGTTTATGGCTACCACTCAGCTTTGTGTACTGTGTGCA
>NW_006935373.1:0-608 GCF_000298275.1 Orycteropus afer afer
TTGTTGTTGTTGTTGTTGTTGTTGTTAGGTACCGTCAAGTTAGAATGAAACACTGACTGGTCCTGCACCTGCTCCATAATCCTTGCTGTAATTGAGCACATCGCCGCAGCCACTGTGTCAATCCATCTTGTTGAGGGCCTTCCCCTTTTTCGTTGACCAAGCATGACATCCTTCTCCAGGGAAAGGTCCCTTCTGACAACATGACCAAAGTCAGTGAGATGAAGTCTGGCCATTCTTGCTTCCAAGGAACATTCTGGCTGCACTTCTTCCAGGACAGATTTGTTAGATCTTTTAGTAGTCCATAGTGCTCTTAGCATTCTTCTCCAGCACCACAACTCAAAAGCATCAACTCCTTTTCAGTCTTTCTTTTTAATTGTCCAGCTCTCACATGCATATGAGGCAATTGAAAATACCATGGCTTGTGTCAGGCCCACCTTAGTCCTTAAGGAGACATCTTTGCTCCTCAGCACTTTAAAGAGGTCCTTTGCAGCCAATTTGCCCAGTGCTATATACATCATCTGATGTCATAATTGCTGCTTCCATTGGTGTTGATTATAGAACCAAGTAATGTGAAGTCTTCAACAACTTCAATCGTTTCCCCATTTATT
>NW_006935373.1:1643-2356 GCF_000298275.1 Orycteropus afer afer
GAAAAAAGGTATTTGTAATGAATAAGTCACTGGTCTTGCAAAATTCTATCATGCCATCTCCAGCATTATTTCTGTCACCAAGGCCAAATTATCCAGCTACCGGTGATTCTTCTTTGTTTCCAACTTTTGCATTCCAGTCACCAGTGATTATTAACACATCTTAATTGCACTTGAGTCAATTTCAGACTGCAGAAGTTGGTAATAATCTTCAATTTCCTCATCTTTGGCTTTGGTGGTTGGTGCATAAATTTGAATAATAATAGTATTAACTGGTCTTCTTTGTAGGTGTATGGATATTATTCTATCACTGACAGCTTCGTACCTCAGGACAGATCTTGAAATATCCTTTGTGATGATGAATGCCACACCATTCCTCTTTACATTGTGGTTCCTGGCATAGTAGATCATATGGCTGCCTGATTCAAAATGGCCAAAACTGGTCCATTTCAGCTCACTAATGCCTAGGATACCAATCTTTATGCATTCCATTTCATTTTTCACAACATCCAATTTTTCTAGAATCATAATTCATACATTCCATGTTTTGATTATTAATGAATGTTTGTAGCTCTTTCTCCTCAATTTGAGTCATGCCATGTAACAAATGGAGGTCCTGAAAGCTTGCCTTTATCCATATCATTAAGGTTGGTTCTACTCTGATGAAGCAGCTCTTTCCCAGTCATATTTTGAGAGCCTTCTGACCTAAGTGGTTC
>NW_006935374.1:0-660 GCF_000298275.1 Orycteropus afer afer
AATATGTGTTGATGGAATTCCAGAACAAGAAGAGAAAAATTAAACCACTGTGAAAATTGTCAAAAATTTATTGGAGGAGAACTTCCCTGATATGATGAAAAATGAGAATATATCTATTCAGGAAGTCTGACAAACCACAAACAGGATAGACCCCAAAAGAAAATCACCAAGACATACCATCAACAAACTCACCAAAACCAAAAAAAAAGACATAATCCTGAAAGCAGGATGGGAAAAACAAAAAGTTACCTACAAAGGACAACCAGTAAGAATAAGCTCTGACTTCTCAACAGAAAACATGCAAACGAGTAGGCAATGGAATGGTATATATAAATCCCTCAAAGAGAAAAATTTTCAACCAAGAATTATATCCCTGGCAAAATTGTCCCTCAAATATAATGGTGACATTAGGAGATTTCCAGATAAGTAGAAACTAGGGAAATTTGTTAAAATCAGACCAACCTTACAAGAGATGTTAAAGGGAGTCCTTTGAACAGAGAACCAAAAATAGTGAATAACAACCAAACATTGATACACAAGATGACATAACCCAGAAACCACATCTATAGACCTATCCAAAGTAAGATAAACTTACAATAATGTAAACAGGGAACCAGAGACATCAATTGGCAAGTGAGGACAACTACAAACAAAAAAGAG
>NW_006935374.1:1553-2852 GCF_000298275.1 Orycteropus afer afer
TTCATGCAACAGCAACACAGTATATATTCTTCTCCAGTGCACATGGAACATTCTTCATGATATATCATATATTAGGCCATAAAGAAAGCCTTCATAAATTTAAAAACATTGATATACTGCAAAGTATCTTCTCAGATCATAAGATTATCATATTAGAAATCAAAAATAAGAAGATCAACAGAAAAACAGTAAACACATGTAAACTGAACAACCCCTTCCTTGAGAAAAACTGGGTAAGACAAGAAATTAAAATTGAAACTCAAAAATACCTTGAATCAAACGAGAATGAAAACACAACATGCCAAAATCTTTGGGACAAAGAAAAAGCAGTGATCAGAGGCTAATTTATAGCAATTATGCACATATCAAAAAAGAAGAAAGAGACAAAATCAACAATTTAAGCTAACATCTACAACAATTAGAAAAAGAACACCAAGAAAAGCCTGTAATCACCAGAAGAAAGGAAATAAATAATCAAGATTCAAGCAGAAATCGATGAAACAGAAAATAGAAGGGCAATAGACAAAATCAACAAGACCCGATGTTGGTTTTTGGAAAAGATCAATAAAATTGACAAACCACTGGCAAATTTAACAGAGGAAAAGAGGAACAGAATACAAATAACACTAATAAGAAACAAAATGGGTGACATAACAAAAGAACCAACTGAAATAAAAAGGATACAATGAAGAACTGTACTCCAACAAAGTGAAAATCTGGAAGAAATGGACACATTCCTAGAAACACACTACTTATCTAAACTAATAAGATTGATGTGGAAAAGTTGAACAGGTCCATTACAAAAGAAGAAACTGAACAACAGGTCATCAAAAAATTACCAAGTAAAAACAGACCTGCCCCAGAAGGCTTCACCGGACAATTCTACCAAACATTCAGAGAAGAGCCGAAATCAATTCTACTCAAACTATTCCAAAACATAGAAAAGGATGAAATCCCCCCTAACTCATTTCATGAAGCACACATAACCTTGATACCAAAACCAGGCAAAGACATCACTCAAAATGAAAACTATAGACCACTATCCCTCATGAGTAGAGATGCAAAAATCTTCAACAAAATCCTAGCCAATAGACTCCAACAACATATCAAGAAAATCATTCATTATGACCAAGTGGGGTTCATATTAGGTGCGCAGGCATGGTTCAACATTAGAAAAACAATCAATGTCATCCACCACAAAAATAAAACAAAGGAAAAGAACCACATGATAATATCAATTGATGCAGAAAAGTCATTTGATAAAATCCAACACCCATTCCTGATCAAAACTCAGCAAAA
>NW_006935375.1:0-664 GCF_000298275.1 Orycteropus afer afer
GCTTGAACCCATCATTGCAGACACAGTGTCAATCCATCCTTTTGAAGGGCTTCCCCTTTTTCATTGACCCTCTACTTGGCAAGCTTGATATCCTTCTCCAGGGACTGATCTCTTCTGACATTATTATCAAGTATGAGAGAGGAAATCTGGCCATTCTTACTTCTTAGGAAGATTCTAGCTGTACTTCCACCAAGACAGATTCGTTGATTCTTTTATGAGTCTGTGATACATCTGATATTCTTCATCAACACTACAATTCAAATGCATCTATTCTTCTGTGGTCTTCCTTATTCATTGTCCAGCTTTTGCATGCATATGAGGTTGTTGAAAATACTATGGCTTGGGACAGGCACACCTCAATCTTCAAAGTGACATCTTTGTTCTTACATACTAAATAGATGTTTTGTACTAGATTTGCACAATGCAATATGTCACTTGATTTCTTGATTGCTGCTTCCATGGGCATTGATTATGAATCCAACTAAAATGAAAACCTTGAACACTTCAATCTTTTCTCCAGTTATCACTTTAGAAGCTTGTCTACTGTTTGGCTGAAAGTGCCATGGACTGCTAAAAGAACTAACAGATCTGTCCTGGAGGTAGTGCACCCAAAGTGCTCCATGGAAGTGAGAATGGCCAGACTTCATCTCACCTATTTTGGTCA
>NW_006935375.1:2119-3095 GCF_000298275.1 Orycteropus afer afer
AAACAACCAAATAATGTTTTTCTTTTGTGTGATTTGACCAGTCTTGTTTTAAAGTTTGAGCTTTTATTTTCTCATTAGTAAAGATGCCTATATATGGGAATAAATGAATAAAATGTATGTACAACAAAGAAAAGTTTATTTACAGCATGAAGATTAATGCACCCTATTAGAGAATTATGAAATAAGAAAAACTTAAGTATTAGTTAAGATAAAACATGAGCACAAGCTGCCAACTTGTATAATTTCTGTTTCATATCCTTCGTTAGAAGCTCCCCATATATTTTCATTTTTATTTTTTAGAATTTTTGCATTATCCTTTTTTAGCAAAAAAACAAAATGAATTCACAGCTCCTATATAATATCTTAATTGAGGGGAATAAGGAGAGGGAATTTTACTCCTTAACTATATGGTATGATAAAATTTTGTCTGTAAATAACAGTTATTATTTTCCCATGACCAAAATCATAAATATTTATTGTGCATAATTTGAAAAATAAAGGAAAGCAAATGGGTGCTAACAAAATTTATACCAATACATGGAGAAAACCATCATTACTATTTTTATGTATGTCCTAATCTTTACACACACTCACACACATACACATACATGTTATTCTTACTATTTTTTAAATTTAATTTCGCTGGCAATTTTATGGCATCTAAAATGAAATAATAAAATTAATTAGTGCTCTTGATTTTCTCTGCAATTAACAAAGTGATTGAGAAACTCAAGACTATTTCTGGCTTATTTCTTATTTAAAATATTTCTCCATACCATTTTGATTTCTTCAGTCATTCATGCAACATTTACTATATATAGGTGAACATATGTCTTTATATGCCAAAGATAGTCTGCATTTATATCTTTTGTCATAACATAATTATTAAAAGCACATCCTTTTACCCTTAGAAGACATCCAGTATGCATGAAAAATTGCATGGTTCCTCCAATTATTTGCAAAAATGGGGCAGGTA
>NW_006935376.1:0-693 GCF_000298275.1 Orycteropus afer afer
CTTAAATTTTTTCTTCAATTCTTTCAGCTTGAGAAATGCCAAGCATGTTCTTCCCTTTTGGTTTTCTAACTCTAGATCTCTGCACATTTCATAATAGTAATTGGCTTTCTCTGCTAGAGCTGCTCTTTGAAATCTTCTGTTCATCTCTTTGATCTTGTCATTTGTTCCATTTGCTTTAGCTACTCTCAGCTCAAGGGCAAGTTTCAGAGTCTCTTCTGTCATCCATTTTGGTTTTGTCTTCTTTTCTCGTCTTTTTAGTGATCTCACGCTTTCTTCATGGGTGATGTTCTTGATATCCTCCCACAATTCTTCTGGTTTTCAGTTGTTGGTGTTCAATGCATCAAATCTGTTCTTTAGATGATCTCTAAATTCAGGAGGGATATATTCTAGATCATATTTTGGCTCTCATGGTCCTGTTTAATTGTCTTTAACTTCAAGTTGAACTTGCGTATGAACAGTTGATGGTCTGTTCCACAATCAGCTCCTGGTCTGGTTTTGACTGAAGATACTGAGCTTTTCCACCGCCTCTTGCCACAGATGTAGTCAGTCTGATTCCTGTGTGTTCCATCTGGTGAAGTCAATGTGTAAAACCGCCGTTTTTGTTGTTGATAAAAAGGTGTTTGCAATGAATAAGTCGTTGGTCTTGCAAAATTTTACCATGTGAGTTCCAGCATTATTTCTGTCACTAAGGCC
>NW_006935376.1:923-2755 GCF_000298275.1 Orycteropus afer afer
ATATTATCCTATCACTGACAGCATTGTACTTCAGGACAGATCTTGAAACATCCTTTGTGATGATGAATGCCATGCCATTCCTCTTCAAACTGTCATTCCTGGCATAGTAGATCATATGGTTGTCTGATTCAAAATGGCCAAAACTCATCCATTTCAGCTTACTAATGTCTATGATATCCATCTTTATGTGTTCCATTTCATTTTTGACAACTTCCAATTTTCCTAGATTCATACTTTGTGCATTCCATGTTCCAATGATTAATGGATGTCTGCAGCTGTTTCTCCTCAATTCGAGTGGTGCCACATCAGCAAATGGAGGTCTCAAAAACTTTACCTTATCCATATGAGTAAGGCTGGGTATACTCTGATGATAAAGCTCTTTCCCAGTCCTATTTTGAGAGCCTTCTAACCTATCCAGACTATTCATAAAGTTGTACAGTAATGTATCAGACAGTGTTTCTTTGCTATTCATAAGGTTTTCCCTGGCCAATTCTTTGAGAAGTGGTTGGTCTCTTCCTTCTTCCTAGTTTGTCTCAGTCTGTAAGCTGGGCTGATACCTGTGCACAATGTGCACCCTGCTAGGTTTGAAACACCAGTGGCTCAGCCTCAAGACTCACATCAACATGTCACCAGGGTAGGACAAACTGACAGACAAGTTTGTCTCCCTGTTGAAAACCTCCCCTACCACCATTACCTGGATCGCTGCAGCCGACTCCGCTCTGTCCCTGTCCATGGGCCTATTCCTCTCCTCTCTCCCGTTCTCCACCCGACTGCTTTGGGTGTGCCTGGGTTCCCTCTCCTCACCTGGATCTCTGTGGCTTACTCCTCCTCTGTCCTAGTCCCTGGGCCTTTTCCTCTCCTTTCTCCCACTGTTCTCTCACCCTGCTGATTTGGGCATGCCTTGGTTCCTTCTCCTCACCTGGATCCCTGTGGCTCACTCCCCCACTAGGTTATAATGCATGATTTTCTTGATAAGTTGTCGGAGTCCATTGGCTATGATTTTGTGGACGAGTTTTGCATCTATATTCATGAGGGATATTGGTCTGTAGTTTTCCTTTTGAGTGATGTCTTTGCCTGGTTTTGGTCTCAAGGTTATGCTTGCAAAATGAGTTAGAGAGGACTCCATCCTTTTCTATGTGGGCCAGGACTTTTTTTATTGGTAATTTTTTGATGACCTGTTCAATTTCTTCTTTTGTTGTGGATCTCTTCAACTTTTCCATATCAGAATGTGTTAGTTTAGGTAAGTGGTGTGTTTCTAGAAATCTGTACATTTCTTCCAGATTTTCAAATTTGTTGGAGTACAGATCTTCATAGTATCCATATATTATCCTATTTATTTCAGTTGGTTCTGTTGTGATGTCACCCATTGTGTTTATTATTTTTGTTATTTGTATTCTCTCCCTCTTTTCCTTTGTTAAATTTGCTAGTGGTTGGTCAATTTTATTGATCTTTTCAAAAAAGCAATTTCTGGTCTTGCTGATTTTTTCTATAGCCCTTCTAATTTCTGTTTCATTGATTTCTGCTCAAATCTTGATTATTTCCTTTCTTCTGGTGACTGTACGCTTTTCTTGCTATTCTTTTTCTAATTGTTGGAGATGTTGGTTTAAAGTGTTGATTTTGGCTCTTTCTTATTTTTTGATGTTTGCATTTATTGCTATAAATTGGCCTCTGATCACTGCTTTTGTGGTGTCCCAAAGAGTTTGGTATGTTGTGTTTTCATTTTCGTTTGATTCAAGAAATTTTTGAAGATCAATTTTTATGTCTTCTCTTAGGATCTCTGATAGAGTAGTGCCTAAGGTGCTTGACTGCTAACCAGAAGGCTGGTGGTTCAA
>NW_006935377.1:0-668 GCF_000298275.1 Orycteropus afer afer
ATGATTATTAAATATTTTTGTTATCACTCCAACTTCCATTATATAAAAAGAAACAACTCTTGGATTGTCAAGGTAATTTTTTTAACCAATATAATCTTTATGTTCATACAGTGTTTTTTTTTTAAATTGTAAAAATATTTATAACATAATGTTTTGGTTCTTAGTGATGCTCTAACTGAAAATTCAACAAATGTATGGCTTTAACAAACAGGAATTTATTCTCTACAGTTTAGGAGTCTAGAAGTCGGTTCAAAGTGCCTGCTCTAGAGGCTGTGTGAAGGCCCTTAGACATTAGGCTTCACCTCTGTCTCTTGCTCCTTGCCCACTGGAGCTGGAGGCGTCTCTTAACTCAGGCAGTTGCTGGCTGTTGGAGCTGAGAAACCCAAAGTCAACAAGTAAAATAGCACAGTTTTATGAGCATCAAGCAAGAAGGCAGGCCACTGATTCAAATCCAGAAAGTCTCAAGATCTACAGACACAATGACAGGCCACTGAGATGAAGACTCGGCCAAATGCAGGATCCAGATGTGCCAGAAAGCTCAAGACCTTTCTCAAATCATCTTATATAGTGGAAGCAGACCACATCTCTGTGGCTGCTACTCAGCTGCTCATAGTAGATTCCACCATGGATTTGATTACCAGTCTCACCATGGGGAAAAACTATATCCA
>NW_006935377.1:1338-2834 GCF_000298275.1 Orycteropus afer afer
TGGCTATTGTAAATAGTACTGTGAAGAACATTGGTGTACATGTATTTCCCTGGAATGCTTTTTTCTTTTCTTTTTTAAGTTATGATTTGGGTGAAAGTTGTCAGAGAAAATTGGTTTTCTATTCAATAATTCATCCCCATTTTTGTTTTGTG
Source organism: Orycteropus afer afer (assembly GCF_000298275.1). Lineage (NCBI taxonomy): Eukaryota > Metazoa > Chordata > Mammalia > Tubulidentata > Orycteropodidae > Orycteropus > Orycteropus afer. The sequence continues at coordinate 1,491 of NW_006935377.1, forward strand.
GACATTCACTGCAGTCCCCACAATGTAACTGTACTTTTTCCACTTCCTCCTCTTGTTTACCATTTCCCTTTGTTCTGCTTTGCTATTCTTTCCTGTCTCCTGAGCTTTATCCCTGGACAAATGCTGCTCTTTTGATCTCTTATGGTTGATTGTCCTAGTGAGTACACACTTTGTGGTAATATTGTTCACCTTATAAGCCTGTCTATTGTTCAGCTGAAAGTTCTCCCACAGGAGTGAGCTCAGTTCCAGACTTGAAGGAGGCCTGATTTTTTTATGATTTTGAGTTTTGTTCCACATTTTTCTCTCATTATCCAGGAACTCCTATTATGGTCTCTTTCAGAGTGGTGAGAGGTGGCAGCTGGGCACCATCTAGTTATTCTGATCTCAGGTATGGAGGCTGTGGTTCACATGGTGCATTATTCCTTTTACTAATTGTTTCCATGTGTCTTTGATTTTCTTCCCTCTTTGTTCTGGGGAGAAATCAATAATTGCTCCTGAGATGGCCACTCACAAGCTTTAAGATTCCAGTCACTATTCACCCAACTAGGATGTAGAACATTTTTCATTTTTTGGACTGTGCTATGCCAATTGACCTTAGTGTTCTCTGAGTCCATAGTCCTTTGTCCTTGTCCCAGTGACTCATTCCCTCAAGGTGTTTGGTAATGGCTAAGAAATATTCATAAATTTGCTTCCGTTTGTATGTGTGTATACACACACATATAGATATACACACACATATATGTTTAATATTGGATATTTCTACATATGTGTGTGTGAGTGTGTATATACATATATATATATATATATATATATATGTATATATATTCTACCTATGAATATATATATATTCATGGGTGTAATAATCTCTTGACTTGAATGATTTACTTGGAAACATGGGACAGATGTTTGTTTACTTGCTAGGAATAGTCTTACTTAATGGATAATTAATTGAGGAATAATATAGCTGGAGCTGGTTAGTGCTAAATAAAAAAGGCCTCTGAAGGTAAGTAGGGAAAGGGGTGTATTAAGATGGAGAAGAAAGAGGAAATCTATACTGATTATAGATCAGCTTCACCTTAAAGTCCTTTGAAATGTAAAGGTTGGTTATCTGGCTAAGAGGGAGTGAGTTACCACAAGATAAGTGACTGGTACCAGCCTGTCTTGACACATTCTACTCATGAGTAAATGGTCTACATCTTGACTTTTTGTTGCCTGGGATTACGTGTTGTCCCCATGATGCTTACATTTGCCTTCAGTTTGAAACTTTTCTGTTTACAAATTCATTTTCATTATGTTTTTCAGAGTCATGCTTGAAAACAAAAGGTCACATAAATTAAAGCACCA
>NW_006935378.1:0-685 GCF_000298275.1 Orycteropus afer afer
ATGATTGTTCTCTCCAGGGCGTGTGTCTATTTGAGGTAAATGTTTAACTCACATGCCTGTACTTTGTTTGGCTGGAAACCACAGTTGTGGGTTCATTTCCAGACCTGATTCCTTCATCTTTTTTTTTTTTCTGTGCATGTATATTTAACATAATGGGTGACCATGTTCAAATCAATTAATTTCCACAAATATTTATTGAGCACCAACTATATGCTACATTTGATTCTAAGTGCAGGGGATACACCAGAGATTAGATAAAATCTCTTCTCCCACTACAATAGGTAGAGAATTTTTAAAACGAGTTAATGACACCATATATTGTCTCCCTACTACATCAAGTTGATTCCGACTCTTAGTGACCCTCTAGGACAAAGGAGAACTGCCCCATAAGGTTTCTAAGGCTGTAGATCTTTACCCAAGCAGACCACCTCATCTTTCTCTTGCAGAGCTGCGGTGGGTTTGAACGACTCACCTTTTGGTTAGCAGTTGAATACCTTATCCATTATGCCACCAGAGGTCCTTTAACAAAAACAAAAACCAAACTCACTGCAACTCATAATGACTCCTCCTTGGGTTTCTGAGGCAGTATCACTAGAGAAGTAGATTGCCTAATATTCCTTCTGAGGAGTGGCTGGTGGTTCAGTGGCTGGTTAGCAGTCAAATGCCTTAGGCACTACACCACCAG
>NW_006935378.1:3426-3970 GCF_000298275.1 Orycteropus afer afer
CATCTTACCTCCCATAACTTCACAAGTTGTTGTTGTTGTGTGCCGTGGAGTTGGCCGGACTCCTAGGGAGCCCTCCTTGGGTTTCCGAGGCAGTATCACTACGGAAGTAGATCGCCCAATCTTCCTTCAGAGGAGTGGCTGGTGGGTTTGAACCATCAGCCTTCTGGTTAGCAAGCCTTAGGTGCTACACCACCAGAGCTCCTAACTTCCCAAGGGGGAAAAAAAATCCTTATCTGCATCAACAGCCCCAGGCTGATTCCTATGAGGCAGAGGTCAGACATGCCTCCACGCTGCAACCTTTTTACCAATTCTGATGTCAGCTGTCCCTCCCATGGCACTCTCCACTTCTCTGCTGGGTTTGATAATTCATTGCAATGGCCACACAGAGCTCACAGGTCATACATGTTGTTGTTGTTGTTGTTTGCCGTGCAATCAGATCCGACTCCTATCGACCCCTCCTTGGGTTTCCGAGGTGCTATCAATACGGAGGGAGCTCTGGTAGCATAGTGGCTAAGGCACTTGACTGCTAACCAGAAGGCTGGCG
>NW_006935379.1:0-933 GCF_000298275.1 Orycteropus afer afer
CGGCCCTAGGTCATCCTTACAATCCTTGCCATGCTTGAACCCAGTGTTGTAACCACCGTGTCAATCTGTCTTGTTCAGAGTCTTTCTCTTTTTTGCTCACCCTCTACTTTACCAAGTATGATGTCCTTCTCTAGAGACTGGTCCCTCCTCATAACAAGTCCAAAGTACATGAGACAAAGTCTCCCCATCCTCACTTCTAAGGAGCACTTTGGCTGTACTTCTTCTAATCAGATTTGTTTGTTCTTCTGGCAGTCTTTGGTATGTTCAATATTCTTCACCAATACCATCATTCAAATTCACAAATTATTCTTCAGCATTCCTTATTTATTGTTCAGCTTTTGCGTGCATATGAGGTGACTGAAGATAGCATGGTTGAGACAGGTGCACCTTAGTCTTCAAAGTGGTGGACAAAGAAAAAGAAACCAAACTGAAATTAACCATGACCCCACAGTCAGATCTCTTGATTTAGTTCCAGTTGAACACTTTTATATTAATATAAATTATTATGGGCTCAAGCACAGCCACCTTTGTGAGGATGGCACGAGACTGCGCAGAGTTCCTTTCTGTTATACACAGTGTCTCTAGGAGTCCTAACCGACTGAACGGCATCTAACAACAATATAAACTATCAATACAGTATATTTACTTTGTTTCTTGTGTTCTTTATGTAATAATTCATCATGAGCATTTTTTTTTAACTTTTTAATGTGATTTAGGTGAAAGTTTACAGAGCGAAGTGCTTTTCCATTCAACAATTCATACACGTTTCATGACATTGATGGCAATCCCCACAATGTAATGGCACCCTTCCCACTTCCTCCCTGTGTTTCCCATTTCCATTGTCCTTCTTTCCTATCCTTTCCTGCCTTCTGAGTTTTATCCCTGGGCACATGATGCCCTTTTGACCTTGAATGGTTGATCATCCTTAGGGAG
>NW_006935379.1:1708-2963 GCF_000298275.1 Orycteropus afer afer
ACTCATAACAACCCCTCCATGGGTTTCCGAAGTGGCGCCACTATGGAAGTAGTTTGCCTGATCTTCCTTCTGCAGAGTGGCTGGTGTGTTTGAATTGCCAGCCTTCTGGTTAGCAGTCAAATGCCTTAGGCACTGTGCCACCAGAGCTCCCTTAAAAACTAAGTGTCGCATATTAATTTGCATTTCGAATGTTAGAGAAGTTTGGGAATTTATTATACAAATATGGGCACCCTCCAGATTACAAACAAGTTCCGTTCCTAAGTCTGTCTTAAAGTTGAATTTTTACGTGAGTCGGAGAGTTAGCTATGGTTCTGTTCATATTTAACATCAGTTGGGCAAATGTTTGTCATGGTATATAGTGTACCTTTCTACACATACAATGATTAAAGAAACACTTCCAGATATACTAAAACGTCTTTAACATTATGATACAGTAATGATCCTAATAATGTTTTGATGTACTTTGCAAAGTCGCATCTGTTTGTTATTATGAACTGATGTGTGTGCTTTGAGTTTTTAATATAATAGACTTTACAGTGGTTGGTTTGTAACCATAGGTTGTACCTAAGGCATATACTCGTAACCTAGGTATCGCCTGTAAATCTAGAATTCTAAACCCTCTTCCCTCTGGTCTTAGTTCTCTATTGCTCCATAGGTAAATGTCTTCAACAAAAAGACATTGATTTTTTCACACTGTAGGAGGCCAGAAGTCCAAATTCAGGGTGCTGGCTCTAGGGAAAGGCTTTAATTCTGTCAGCTCTGGGGCAAGGCCCTTGTTCCTTGGCCCCTGGTGATCTTCATGTGGTGTGGCATCTATCTTCCCCCATCTCTGCTTCCTCCTTTGCTTGTTTAATCTCTTTTATATCTCAAAAGAAATTAACTCAAGGACTTCCAGTAAGATGGAGGAATAGGCAGACAACCTACACAGACTCTCTTAAACAAAGAAAAGAAAAACGAATTGACAGAGATACAGAAGATAATCCTGGAGCCCTGAGCTTTGAAAGGAACTATACAGAAGTGGACTAGACACCAACTAATGGAAAAATCAGAAGAAAAACTGTGAGTACAGAGATGGTCAGAACTGCTGACTGTCAGCTACTCTGACAGGACCAACAGCTTGAATATTTCCAAGTGGTTCAGACCTGAGAATTGACCTAAAGATTAGCCCTGGTCACCAAGGGCTGCAGGGACCACTGCGCTGGTGGCCTACAACTAAGAAGGGAAACAGCAAGGAGGGAGACAACCTGAGCTGTGG
>NW_006935380.1:0-727 GCF_000298275.1 Orycteropus afer afer
CACAGCAACCTTAGAGGACAGAATGGAGCTGCCCCATAGGGTTTCCGAGGCTGTCAGTGTTTATGGAGGCCCCCTTGTGGCACAGTGGTTAAACAGTCAGCTGGTAACCTAGAAGGTCAGCCGTTGGAACTGACCGGATACTCCATGGAAGAATGATGTGGCAAACTGCTCCCAAAGAGATGTCAACCTTGGACACTATGGGGGCAGCTCTACTTTGCCCTAAAATATCACTGCAAGTCAGAATCAACTCGACAGCAGTCATTTGTTCGGTAATCTTTACCAAACCACAAGGCCACACCTTTCTCCTACAGAGCTGCTGGGTGGGTTTGAACCACAGACCTTTCAGTTAGCAGCCGAGTGCTTAACCGTTGCACCACCAAGGCTCCTTCCCACATCCACATCCTTGTATAATTGTTTATATGTCCTCAAAAATGAACAGTAGCGTATATATTTGTATGAATCTGTTGCTTTCCATTCATAATCAAAGGTGAAGGGCCTCCGATTACAATGAGTTAGTGCGTTCATTCAGCTGGTGTTTACTGAGCTCCTGCTATGTGCCAGGCATTCAAAGATGCCCCATCTCTCCTCTTCACCCTTCCATCCCCGGAACCTTCAAATGCCTGGGGCGTAGCAGGCACTGTTGGTTTATGTTTCCCCATATACTGTGAACACACCGCCTGCAAATGCATTTTCCTCCTATTTGTAAGAAGTGAAGGTTTTGTTTTCC
>NW_006935380.1:2217-2725 GCF_000298275.1 Orycteropus afer afer
CAGATTTTTTGATAACATGAAGGTGTGGGTGTTTGCATCTGAGCACTTTCATTAAGTGTGACACAGTATTACCTGCTGCGAGTGTTAAATTTTACATATGCCTGCTCTTACGGAGAACGATGTAATAAAAATAGTAACAACCATTTATACAGAACTGAAAATCCCAGAGGCTGCTCTAAGTGTTTTAGACATCCACTTCTCACTTACCAGCAAGGTTGGGTTCCAAAGACCAGGTGGCTATGTGGAAATCATCAGTACATAAAAACGGAGGATGATTCCATCATTACAGCACTGCCAAATCACATCATTACAGAACTGCCTAAGCACTGAGAATCATGGACAGCCAAACTGATACATAGTATAAACTCTCACAGCCAGTGTTACTTGCACCTCCCACCTCAGTGTTGGTGCCTGATGTCCATCACTAGTGTGCAAACAGTTGGATAACAGATTTTTTTACTACTTTCATAAACCAAAATGTTAGATAACGAGCTAGTTGATAAATGAG
>NW_006935381.1:0-574 GCF_000298275.1 Orycteropus afer afer
GTACAGTGACTCTGTGTATTCCTTCCATCTTCTTTTGATGTTTCCTGCATCATTCAATATTTTGCCCATAGAATCTTTCAATATTGCAGCTCAAGGTTTTTATTTTTTCTTCACTTCTTTCAGCTTGAGAAATGCCAAGTGCATTCTTCCCTTTCGGTTTTCTAACTCCAGGTCTTTGCACATTTCATTTTAATAATTGACTTTGTCTTCTCAAGCTGCTCTGTGTAATCTTCTAATCAGCTCTTTTATCTTTTGATTTCTTCCATTTGCTTTAGCTACTCTACATTCAAGGGCAAGTTTCAGAGTCTCTTCTGACATCCATTTCAGTCTTTTCTTCCTTTCCTGTCTTTTTAATGACCTTTTACATTTTTCATGGATGATATTCTTGATGTCATCCCACAATTCGTCTGGTTTTCGGTCATTGGTGTTCAATATGTAGGCCTATTCTTCCGACGGTCTCTAAATTCAGGTGGGATATAATCAAAGTCATATTTTGGCTCTTGTGGACTTGTTTTAATTGTCTTCAGCTTCTACTTGAACTTGCATATAAGCAGTTGATGGTCTGTTCCACAGT
>NW_006935381.1:2679-3345 GCF_000298275.1 Orycteropus afer afer
ACAAAAAGACAAATAACTCAATCATAAAATAGGCAAAGGACTTGAATAGACATTTCACCAAAGAAGATATTCAAATGGGCACCAAAGACATGAAAAGACGCTCAGTGCCATTAGCCATCAGAGAGATACAAATCAAAATCACAAGGAAATATTACTTCACTCCCACTAAGATGGCTAACATTTAAAAAAACAGAAAATAACAAATGTTGGCAAGGACGTGGGGAAATTGGAATGCTCAGTGATTGCTGGTTGGAATGCAAAATGGTACAGTCATTGTGGAAAACAGTGTGGTAGTTCCAAAAAAAACTAGCAATAGAAATACCATAAAACCAAACTCACTGCCGTCGAGTCGGATCCTACTTGTAGTGACCCCTCCTTGGGTTTCCAAGGCAGTATCACTACGGAAGTAGATTGCCCAACCTTCTGGGCAATTTCATTCCCAGATATATACTCAAAAGACTTGAAAGCAGAGACACAAAAAGAGATTTGTTCATTATAGCACTATTCACAGAAGCCAAAAGATGGAAACAACCTAAATGCCCATCAACAGATGGGTAGATAAACAAAATATGGTACCTATGCTTAAACTGCCCCCTGGCTGAACACTCTTCTCTTTGGCTTCCTGGGTTCCACCCCTTCCTCCTGCTCTTCCGGCCTGCTACTCTG
>NW_006935382.1:0-896 GCF_000298275.1 Orycteropus afer afer
CATATAGATTTGAATAATAGTAGTATTAACTAGTTTTCTTTGATTTTACATCATAGGTATACCCTGTATAAAATGACTCCTCCTTGAGTTTCTGATGAAGTATCTCTACAGAAGTAGATTGCCCAGTCTTCCTTTTGAGGAGTGGCTGGTGGGTTTGAACCACCACCCTTCTGGTTAGCAGTCAGATAGATGCCTCAGGCACTATGGCACCTGAGCTCCCATAATGTAATTAGAGTGATCCAAACAAGAGTAATGAAAATGATAAGTAATGGGAGACCGCTCTTGCATGCTAAGAATAAAGTAAATTTAGGCTCTTCACTCTTAAATCTGTAAACTGTGAATATCCAATAAAATGAATTTTAAATCCCAAAATGAACTCATAGACCTAAGGAGAATTAGAAACTTCCTCTAAAATTCCTCCCTCAAACTTGATAGAAAAAGAACTAAAGCACTGAGAGTAAGTGGCTTACTTAAATATACTGGATAAATTGAGAGAGTCGGAACTAGAGCCCAGATCTATGATGTTTATGATCTCTATTTGGTAAATTTAATTTGAAGACTAAACATTTAGAACAAATGAAAAATAAAAATAAAAACTCACTGCCAACGAGTCGATTTTGACTCATAGTGACCTCTCCTTGGGTTTCCGAGGCAATATCATTACGGAAGTAGATTGTGTCATCTTCCTTCCGAGGAGTGGCTGGTGGGTTTGAACCACCAGCCTGCTGGTTAGCAGTCAAATGTCTTAGGCATTATGCCACCGGAGCTCCTTAGAACAAATGAAAGGATGTTTTAATTTACGTCATAGGTAACAAGTTTGTTGTTGTTGTTGTTATATGCCATCAAGTCAGACCCGACTCATAGCGACCCCTCCTTGGGTTTCCGAGGCAGTATCA
>NW_006935382.1:2666-3156 GCF_000298275.1 Orycteropus afer afer
ATTTCATAGACATACCTAATCGTTTAGCCTGTCCACCCATCTATCCACCCATATACCCATGTTTGCCTTCACTGACAATGCAGTACTGTGTGTACAAAAGGGTTCATCTTTGTTGTCTGTACCTCCCATGTACCTCTCTACATCTTTCTCATCCTCAATGCCGCCATATTGGTCACTCACATTTGGAACATTGCTCTTCTCTTTACCCAAATCAATACTTATCTGTATCTATCTAACAGTATTCCCTCCCCTTCCCTCCCACCCCTGGAAACCAACAAAGAAAATTTCCTTCTATAAATAAACCTTTCCTTAACTTTTGCAATAACTGACTAATACAATATTTGTCCTTTTGTGATTGACTTATTTCACTCAGCATTATGTCCTCCAAGTTCATCCACGTTATGTGGTGTTTTGCAGATTCTACATTATTCTTTAGCGTTGCTTAGTATTCCATTGTGTGTATGTACCATAGTTTGGTTATCCATTCCTC
>NW_006935383.1:0-872 GCF_000298275.1 Orycteropus afer afer
GGATATTCAACTATTTCAGGAGGTGGCATATGATGAAGAATCAATTATATTGAAAGAAGGAACCCAAAATGCTATGACTAGGAAGGGAAACAGCAAAGAGGGAGACAACCTGAGCTGTGGACTTTCTACTGTCCTGAGGGCGCAGCCATTTTGAATGTTTACAAATGGCAACCATTTTGGATTTTATAGTGATAACATTCTCATTTGGATTCCAGGGACCTAAGAACAGGCTCTGTTTGCTAGGGTCAGCAAGGACATATGAGAGGCTGACAAAGGAAAGGAGACAGGTGGTGAGTGTATAAGTGCTGTCAACTAGTGAATAGAGAAGCACAGCACATACCCTGCTTGTGTAGATATCATAAAAATAAAACAAAGAAAAAGAAAATTGTGGGCAAGTCACTCCAACATATAATCACCAATTAAATATAAACACAAAACATCACAATGCCTTGGAAACAAAAGAGCATCACAGTCCACACAAAGAAGCAAGATAAAGCATGAGAAACAAGGGACCAGGATTCAGACTCAAAACACATCCCTGAGGAAGAAGCAACATTGGAACTCTCTGATAAGGAATTAAAAAGGATTATATTTAGGTATCTTCAAAGGATTGAGAGACAGACAAAGGAAAACACAGAGAAAACCCTAGAAGAATTTTGGAAGAAAATAAAAGATAAAAGAACAAAATGACAAAATCAATGAAAAGGTAGAAATGATTCTAAATCTACAGATAGAAATCCAGAAAATTAACACTAAATTGTCAGAAACAGATAACACATCGAAAGGGCAAAGGAGTAGAATTGATGCAATGGAAGACAGAATTAAGGAGATTGAAGACAAATACCTGAATACGTCTTTGGAAAGGGATCAAT
>NW_006935383.1:3227-3713 GCF_000298275.1 Orycteropus afer afer
AATCCTACTTCCGTAGTGATACTGCCTCGGAAACCCAAGGAGGGGTCGCTATGAGTCGGGGTAGACTCGACGGCAAATAACAACAACAACAACATCCTAGAGAGGTGAGAGCCAGGATAGGAACAGATACATGCATGCTCATGTTCATCACAGCACTATTTACAATAGCAAAATGATGGAAACAGCCTACCTGCCCATTAGCAGAAGAGTGGATGACCAAACTATGGTACATACACATTCTGGAATGCTATGCAGCACTAAAGAATAATGTAGAGTCTACAAAACACCGCATAATATGGATGAACTTGGAGTACATTTTGCTAAGTGAAATAAGTCAGTCACAGAAGGACAAAAATAGTATTAGTTCATTGTTGTGGAGAGTCAAGGAAAGGTTTATATGTGGAGGGAAACTTTCTTTGTTGGTTTCCAGGGGTGGGAGGGGAAGGGAGGGAACGCCGCAAAAAAAAAAAAAAAAAAAAAGCATTG
>NW_006935384.1:0-442 GCF_000298275.1 Orycteropus afer afer
AATATTTGTGCTTGTCCTCTTTTTTATTGTGATGTGAAGGTTTATCATTTTTCTTTGAGGTTACACTATGATTTATAATTTCATCTCCAAGTTTAGAATAATCCATTCTTTCTTGCAACTTTCTTAACTTCCTCACCATTTAGAAGTTCTGTAACTACACAGTCTTTTCCCTCTTTTTGTTTGTAGCTGTCATCACTTGCCAAGTGATTGATGTCTCTGGTTCCCTGCTTACAATCTTGTAAGCTCATTCTACTTTGGATATGACCATAATTGTGATTTCTGGGTTATGTTATCTTGTGTATTAATAGTCGGTTGTTATTTGCTATTTTTGTTTCTCTGTTCAAAGGACTCCCTTTAGTATGTCTTGTAAGGTTGGTCTGGTTTTAACAAATTCCCTTAGTTTCTGCTTATCTTGGAATCTCCTAATTTCACCATCATATCT
>NW_006935384.1:1864-2845 GCF_000298275.1 Orycteropus afer afer
GGGGTTAATCATGAGAAAAAAGGGAGAAAGGAAAAGAAAAGGAAAAAAAACCTTAAATAAAAAAATAAATAAATAAAAATTTTCGACCAGGCACAGGGAAAAGAAAAAATGCTGAAAACTAGAACCTGGTAGAGGAAGAGTAAGAACAATAATAAAAAGGACAAAAGTATTAATAATATTAGTTGTTTTAAAACAGATAAATACAAGCAAACTAATCACCAGAAAAAAGAAAGTGAAAAAGGAAAAAATTTAAAATTAAAATTAAAAAAAAGGGAAGAAAAAATTGGTGGAGGACAGGGCAGGGTACCCAGGCTCTATCTGAGCACACAGACTGTGATGGAGTTACTGTAGGCCCAGAAGGTAGGTGGGAGTGGGGGATGGCCACACCTCCTGTCACTAAGCGGGTATTGGGTATAAGAATAACAAGAGGAATGTTGTACCTTTTCAGTCTTGCAGTTCCCAAGTGTCCTTAGGTTGCTGGAAAGCAGAACATGTTCTTAAACTGCGGGAATCTGCCAGAGCACTGTCTCTTTAAATATCCAAAATAGTCAATCCGCTTTTTAAACCTTCAAAATGTCAGCGCCTCTGGACTGGCAGAAGTCCACAGTTCATCCCACATTTCTGTTCACCTTCTCCGTTTGTTCCCCAGCCACCATGCACAGTCCTTTGTGCAGTGCCTGCCTAGCAGGGTGATTTTTAGAATAATCCTTAGGTCCTACCAGCACTCGGGAATCTCCAAGCTGTCTGTGCCATCAGGATCACTCAGTATTGTTGCCAGACCGCAGCTCTGTCTGTCTCTTTTGGTATTTTCATGCAAATTCTTCTGCTAGTTGTGGTTTAGTCCTCTTCTATATCCTTCCCTTCAAGGCTCAGGGATCCAAGATTATCTTCTGTCTGTGTTCATTTGTTTCCCTTTTCTTTTTTGAAGAGGGTCTGTGCAGTCTTTATGCCTAGTCTGCCATCTTGCCCAATATTGTTATT
>NW_006935385.1:0-594 GCF_000298275.1 Orycteropus afer afer
TTTTTTTTTTTTTTGCAGTATTCCCTCCTACCCCTGGTAACCAACAATAAAATTTCCTTCCATACATAAGCCTTTCCTTGACTTTTAAAATAATGAAATAATACAATATTTGTCCTTCTGTGATTGACTTACTTCACTCAGCATAATGCCCTCCAAGGAGAATTGCTATTATGGAAGGAAGAAGTTGAAGACGCACTGAAAGCACTGGCAAAAACAATGCTTCAGGGATTGATGGAATATCAATTGAGATGTTTCAACAAATTGATGCAATACTGGAAGCACTCACACATTTATGCCAAGAAATTTGGGAGACAACTACCTGGCCAACTGCAGTGCTGTGAATTACTTAATATGGCCCTTCTAGCCATAGTCCTCTATTTTGTTATGTATTATAAGTTCTAGCCTCTATGCCTGTGGTTATGTTCCCATTTTGGGATGAGTCTCCATTATGTTAATGAGGCAGGATTCGGGTGGGATGTATCTTGAGTCCCACCTTACTAGAAGGTCACTAAAAACACAAATAAGCATCTTTCTGGTATTCTTTACTGTGGATCAAGATCCATCTGACATCAGCAATGATATCCCTTGTTCCAC
>NW_006935385.1:2129-3012 GCF_000298275.1 Orycteropus afer afer
TTTCAGACTGCAGAAGTTGTTAAAAATCTTCAATTTCCTCATCTTTGGCTTTGGTGGTTGGTGCATAAATTTGAATAATAGTAGTAGTAACTGGCTTTCCTTGTAGGCATATGGATATTATTCTATCACTGACAGCATTGTACTTCAGGATAGATCTTGAAACATTCTTTGTGACGATGAATGCCATGCCATTTCTCTTCAATTTGTCATTTCTGGCACAGTAGATCATATGGTTATCTGATTCAAAATTACCAAAACTGGTCCATTTCAGCTCACTAATGCTTATAATATAAATATTTATGGGTTCCATTTCATTTTTTGACTTCCAATTTTCCTAGATTCATACTTCATACATTCCATGTTCCGATTTTCGATTGTGTGGATCATAACAAATTGTGGATAACATTGACAAGAATGAGAATTCCAGAACACTTAATTGTATTCATGAGGAACCTGTACGTAGAGCAGGAGGCTGTTGTTCAACAGAACAAGGGGACACTACATAGTTTAAAATCAAGAAGTGAGTGCCTCGCCATACTTATTCAATCTGTATGCTGGACAAGTAATCCGAGAAGCTGGACTATACGAAGAAGAACATGGTAGCAGGATTGGAGGAAGATTCATTAATAATCTACGTTATGCAGACGACACATCTTTGCTCACTGAAAGTGAGGATGACTTGAAACACTTACTTACTGATGAAGATTGAAGACTACAGTGTGCAGTGTGGATTACACTTCAATTTAAAGAAATAAAAAATCCTCACAATGGGACCGATAAGCAGCAACACAATAAGTGGAGAAAAGATTGAAGTTGTCAAAGACTTCATATTACTTGGTTCTACAATCAACACCAATGGAAGCAGCAGTCAAGACACCAGATG
>NW_006935386.1:0-1141 GCF_000298275.1 Orycteropus afer afer
AAAAAACAGGGAAAAAAAAAATTGGTGGAGGACAGGGCAAGGCACCCAGGCTCTGTCTGAGCACACAGACTGTGATGGAGTTCCTGTGGGCCCAGAAGGTAGGTGGGAGTGGGAGATGGCTGCATGTCCATTCACCAAGTGGCTGTGGGGTGTAAGAGTAACAAGAGGAATGTTGTACCTTGTCAGTCTTGTAGGTCCCGAGTGTCCTTGGGGTTTCAGGAAAGCAGAACATGTTCTTAAGCCCCAGGAATCTGTGAGAGTGCTGTCTCTTTAAATATCCAAAATAGTCAAGCAGCTTTTTAAACCTTCAAAATGGCGGCATCCTCCGGACTGGCAAAAGTCCACAGCTTAGCCCACCTTTCTCTTCACCTTCTCCATTTGTTCCCCAGCGACTGTGCACAGTCCTCCGTGCAGTCGCTGGCTAGCAGGATGATTTTTAGGTTAATTCTTAGGCCCTACCACCACTCGGGAATCTCCAAGCTGTCTGTGCCATCAGGATTGCTCAGGATCACTGCCAGACCACAGCTCTATCTGTCTCCTTTTTGGTATTTTCATGCAAATTCTTCTGCTAGTTGGGGTTGAGTCCACTTCTATATCCTTCCCTTCAAGGCTTAGGGGTCCAGGATTATCCTCTGTGTCTGTGTTAATTGATTACCCTTTTCTTTGTTGAAGAGGGTCTGTGCAGTGTTTCTGCCTAGTCCACCATCTTGCTGGATCTCTTTCAAGCCATACCTTGAACAGTATATGAACCAATCTGGTCTTAGAGTAGACTCATGCCTCAGCCATTCCAGTAAGCTCTTCTGTGGCTCTCATGTATATGTTGTGCTGTGTATTTGGTAGGTCTCTTCCACAGTGAAGTGCATCTGAAATGAAAGGTGAAAAACGGTACAGGAATCATGAATAGATCCAGGTGGAATAAGGAATTATGACTCCCTGTTCACTCTGACTTTAAGACTTGTACTTCTCTGGACCTAGAATTACTAAAATTACTAGAATTACTGAAGATAATTCAAAAACAGTTGCAGCAGTATATTGACAGAGAACTTCCAGAAGTGCAAGCTGGATTCAGAAGAGGACGTGGAACAAGGGATATCATAGCTGTTGTCAGATGGATCTTGGCTCAAGGCAAGAATACCAGAAA
>NW_006935386.1:2046-2786 GCF_000298275.1 Orycteropus afer afer
AAGCGAGAATGGACAGACTTCGTCTCACCTATTTTGGTCATGTTGTCAGAAGGGACCATTCCCTGGAGAAGGATGTCATGCTTGGTAGGGTGGAGGCTTGACGAAAGAGGGGAAGGCCTTCAATGAGATGGATTGACATGGTGGCTGCAATGATGGGCTCAAGTATAGCAGGGATCGTGGAGCTGGCGCAGGATCCAGCAGTGTTTTGTTCTGCTGTGCATGGGTTTGCTACGAGTCAGAGACAACTCGACGGCACCTAACAACAACAACAACAGACCCAGTACTGTTGGTCCTGCAGAGCCCAAGTCTACCCTCCAGGTCAAGATTGGCATTAGTATCTCTAAGACTGCAAATGACAAGGAGTGTGAATAAGACACTTAGAGTTTGGCTTGATGCAAAAATATCTCACATCCTTAATATCATGGTCTGAACCATCTGGTGTCTTCTCTAACAAACCTGGCAGCAGAGCACCACAGGTGACTTCCAGAGGCTGTTAGAGAGTAAACCTCAAGCACAAATATTAGAAGATTGATTGAACTGAGTCATGGACTTGAAAGAATAAACAAGTCAAAGGAACGGTGTTCCTAACATTAAGAGAAAACAGATCTTCTGACCTATGTTCTATATCTGCCTGGTCAATAAGAGTCAACACTTGCCTGAGAGCATATATGTGTGTATGTATATATGTATATATACAATATATAGAGAAATAACTATAACTAGTCTTTTTTTTTTTTTTA
>NW_006935387.1:0-698 GCF_000298275.1 Orycteropus afer afer
TTTAAGCCTTGAGTTGCAATATTGAAAGATTCTAAGGGCAAAACATTGAATGATGCAGGGAACATCAAAAGAAGATGGAAGGAATACACAGAGTCTACCAAAAAGAACTGGTTGATCTTCATCCATTTCAGGAGGTGGCATAAGATCTAGAACCAGTGGTACTGAAGGAGGAAGTTGAAGCTGCAATGAAGGAATTGGCGAAGAACAAGGCTCTGGGAATTGACAGAATGCCCGTTGAGATGTTTCAACAAATGGATACCACACTGGAGGTGCTCACTTGGTTATGCCAAGAGATTTGGAAGACAGCTACCTGGCCAACTGACTAGAAGAGATCCATACATGTACCCATTCCAAAGAAAGGTGATCCCACAGAATGTGGAAATTATCGAACAATATCATTAATATCACATGCAAGTAAGATCTTACAGAAACTAATTCAGAAACGGTTACAGCAGTATATTGACAAAGAACTTCCAGAGGTGCAAGATGGATTCAGAAGAGGACGTGGAACAAGGGATATCATAGCTGCTGTCAGATGGATCTTTGCTCAAGGCAAAGAATACCAGAAAGATGTTTACTTGTGCTTTATTGACAGTGCAAAGGCATTTGATTGTGTGGATCATGACAAATTATGGATAACATTGAGAAGAATGGGAATTCCCGAACACTTGATTGTACTCACGAAGAACCTGTGCCTT
>NW_006935387.1:1568-2937 GCF_000298275.1 Orycteropus afer afer
CAAGTATAGCAAGGATCGTGGAGCTGGTGTGGGATTGGGTGGTGTTTCATTCTGCTGTGCATGGCGTCACTATGAGTCGGAAATGACTCGACAGCACCTAACAACAACAACAGAGTCTAAATTAATATCCTCTGGGTATCTTGGGAACTCGGGTCGCATAGTGCCTAAGGCAGTTGACTGCTAACCAGAAGTCTGGTGGTTCAAACCCACTAGCCACTCCTCGGAAGGAAGATTGGGCAATCTACTTCCATAGAGATACTGCCTTGGAAACCCAAGGAGGTGTTGCTATGAGTCTCAGTTGGCTTGACAGCAGTGAGTTTGCTGTCTTCTCTTTTTTTTGGCTATCTTGAGAATAAGAAATTGAATGGTGTAAATACTATTTTCAGACCTAAAAAGATGAAAAAATTTTAAAATGTGATTCTATCCCCCTTCCACTTAAGAGATAATAAGGAATATTTTGATTCAAATGCAAAATTTAAAGATTACACTTTGATAAAATCAGTATCCACAAAATAGAAGTTACATTTGAGTACATTACAGATTTATTTATTTGAATATGCACATATGGGATTATATAGTACATCAGAGTTTGCAAATTGACAGACCATTAAATGTAATTGACCACTGCACATGTTTATTAGGACCTTATGTATTTTTTTTCTTTAATCATTCCTGGTGCCTAAGGCACTTGACTGCTAACTAGAAGCTGGCAATTGAAACCCACCAGCCACTCCTCGGAAGAAAGGTTGGGCAGTGTACTTCTGTAGCGATACTACCTCGGAAACCCAAGGAGAGGTTGCTATGTGTTGGGTCTGACTTGACAGCACATAACAACAACAACATTTAAAAATTGGTATATTTCCTATAAAACCCAAATTTTTAGTTTCTCTTGAAAAAGAAAAGATATAGCAACACTACAACCTCTTTGTCACATGATAGTAATTGTCTAGAGTGGCTGCCCTTTTGAGATTGGGCATCTATTCACCAGTTTACTACAATTCTCCTTAGTTTATTTATATTATCAGCCTAACTCCTATAGGTATTTGAGTTTGTGATCCATGTTCACATGTAATATTTGCACCTCTGTTTTTCCCTCCCTCCTTCTCTAGCTTATCTTGAATATCTTTTCATATGGCGCGATTGAAAACACCATGGCTTGGGTTAGGCACACCTTAGTTTTTCAGAGACATCTCTGCTCTTCAGCACTTTAAGGAGGTCATTTGCAGCAGATTTGCCCAGTGGAATATGTCATCTGATTTGTTGAGTGCTGCTTCCGTTGGAGGAGCTCTGGTAGCACAGTGCCTAAGGCATTTGATTGCTAACCAGAAGGTTGGCGGTTCAAACCCACCAGCCACTCCTTGGAAGGAAG
>NW_006935388.1:0-1047 GCF_000298275.1 Orycteropus afer afer
GCAGAATACTGAACATACTGTGCAATGCCAGAAGAAGGAACAAATCAGTTCTGCAAGAAGTACAGCCAGAATGCTCCATAGAAGCAAGAATGGCCAGACCTTATCTCACTAATGTTGGTCATGTTGTCAGAAGAGACCATACCTTAAGGAAGGATATTATACTTAGTAATGTAGAGAGTCAGTGAAAAAGAGGAATAGCCTCAATAAGATGGATTGACACAGTGCCTTCAATGATAGGCTCAAGTATAGCAATGATTGTGATGATAGTGCAGAAGCAGTGTTCTATACTGTTGTACATACGGTCACGATGATTTGGAGCTGACTTGACACCAAACAACAGCAAAATTCTTGGTATTTAAATTTTAAAAATCCTGAACATATATGGAATGATACTCATCAATTTTTTTTTTAACTGTGATTCTGGTGAAAGTTCATAGATCAAATTAATTTTCCATACAGTAGTTCATATACCTTTTGTTTCATGAAACTGATTGCAATGCCCATAATGTAACATGTTTCTTCCCACTTTCTCCCTGTGGAAATGTTTTCCCTGTGTCCTTCTTTCCAATGGATTGCAGCCCTCTCAGCTATCTCCTTGTACAGATACTGCCCTTCTGATCTCCCATTATTGATTTTTCCAAGGAGGGTACATACCTGGTATAAATATTCACCTATATGTCTACTAGTTATTTTCCTGGTAGCCACAGGAGTCAGTTCAGTTCCACGTCTGAAGGTTAACTAGACACCACTCCATTCAGGACCTCCTGCACTGATCCTTTTCTGAATGGGTGACAGTCATAGCTCTGCACCATCAAGTTCTTCTGGTTTCATGATCATGTAGGGGAGGTTTGCACAGCCCACCAGTATCTTGGAAAAATTGTTTCCATGCAACTTTGGTTTTCTTCATTTGTCTTTGCTCTGGATGAGTAGAGACCCATTGTTGCATCTAGATGGCCAATGCAAGCTTTTAAGATCCCAGTTGTTACTCACCAAAGTAGGATGTAGAACAATGTTTTTGTGTAGTACATTATTCTAATTGACCTTGAT
>NW_006935388.1:2172-2971 GCF_000298275.1 Orycteropus afer afer
TTCTTTGGCCACCTGAATATCGTCTTTGGTAAAGTTTCTCTTCATGTTTTAATTGGATTGTTTGCATTTTCAATGTTGAGGTTTTGGAGTTTTCTACAAATTTTAGAGATAAGTCCTTTGTCAGATATGTCATTGCTGAATATATTTTTTCCCCAATCTGTAGGTTTTCTTCTTACTCTCTTGAAAAAGTCTTTTAATGCACATAAGAATGTAATTTTCAGAAGCTCCCAATCATCTAGTTTATCTTCTGCTGTCCATGCATTTTGGGTATGCTTCATAGTTATTTATGCTATAAATAAGGGGCCTTAAGTTTGCGTCTATTTTTTCTTTTGATGAACTTTATCATTTATGTTTTACTTTTAAGTCTTTGATCCATTTGGAGGTAGATTTTGTGTATGGTATGAGATATGGATCTTGTTTCAGTTTTCTGCAATGGGATATCAAGTTTTGCCAGCACCTTTTGTGAAAGAGATTATCTCTTCCACATTGAATGGTTTTCGGCCCCTTGTCAAAAGTCAACTGACAATGGGCCAATGGATCTATTTCTGTTTCAGTATCATAGTACCAATACAAAGTTTTATTGATAACTGTGACTGTATAGTAGGTTTTGAGATCTGGCAGTGTAAGACCTCCTACATTGTGCTACTTCAATAGTTGTTTGCTTGTCCAGGATCTCCTTTCTTTCCATATAAAATGAGTTATTATTTTTTCCATGTCTTTAAAGAATGTTGATGGAATCTGGATCAGGATTGCATTGAATGTACAGATTCTCTTGGATATTATTGACATTTTCACAGTG
>NW_006935389.1:0-780 GCF_000298275.1 Orycteropus afer afer
TTATCTTCTGTGTCTGTGTTAATTGGTTTCCCTTTTCTTTGTTGAAGAGGGTCTGTGCAATCCTTCTGCCTAGTCCGCCATCTTGCCCCGTCTCTAGTAGTTGTGTCTTATTGTTCACACATATTAAAAAAATCCTAACTGATACAAAAGTGTTTTGAAATAATAATATGTGTGATTTAAATTGCTGGTGTCCATGAACTATTTAATAATACGTTAAGAGTAAAGATGTCACTTTGAAAACTAAGGTGTACCTGTCCCAATCTACAGTATTTTTAATTGCCTCATATACAAGTGAAAACTGGACAATGAATAAGGAAGAATAAAGAAGAGATAATGCCTTTGAATTGAGGTGTTGGTAAATACTGAAAATACCATGGACTGCCAGAAGAATAAGCATATCTGTCCTAGAAGAAGTGCAGCTGGAATATTTCTTGGAAGCGAGAATGGCCAGACTTTGTCTCACCTATTTTCATCATGTTGTCAGAAGGGACCATTTCCTGGAGAAGGATATTGTGCTTCATAAAGTGGATGGTTAGTGAAAAGGGGCAAGACCCACAATGAGAGGAATTGACACAGTGGTTGCAATAGTGGGCTCAAGTATAGCAAGGATTTTGAGGATGGTGCACAACTGGTCAGTGTTTCCTTCTGTCACATGTAGGGTTGCTATGAATTGAAGTTGCCTCGATAGCACCTAATAATAATAACATTCACCTGGAGCAATAGAAGAAGGAAAGTCATTAATAGGAAGAAAAAATGGAATGAATGTGTAATTGACTCCAT
>NW_006935389.1:1725-2941 GCF_000298275.1 Orycteropus afer afer
ATGCAAACAAAATATGCATGCAGTTGGGAGTAGGAACATTAAATAATAAAAGATGAAGATAATCTTTCAGGAAAAGAATCAATCATAGGAAATGTAGAAAATTGTAGGGAAAAAAATCTAAACAACACTATATAAAAAAACAAGTTTAAAAATTTCAAAATTGCAGCATATGATTTTTATTGAATAGTTATAATTATTGAAGTAAATTAGAACGTCAGAGGAGATAAAAAGTGAATTGGCACATTTTAGTGAATAAACACTAAAAGAAAAGGAAAACAGAAACATTGTTGTTGTTGTTGTTATTTGCCATTGAGTCAGCCCCCACTCATAGCGACCCCTCCTTGGGCTATCACTATGGAAATAGGATTGCCCAACCTTCCTTCCGTGGAGTGGCTTGTGGATTTGAACCACCAGCCTTCTGGTTAGCAGTCAAGTGCCTTAGGCATTATGCTACCAGAGCTCCTAACAGAAACATTAGAGAGATAAAAAACACTATAAAAGAAATATCAATCAATAAATAAAATGACCCACATGGAAAGGCAAAGCAACATCAGGTAGAATTGTATAGAAAAATATTTTCTCTGAAGATACTAAGGAATATTATATAATTGAAAGACTGACAAACTCATTCTAACGTTTATAATTTTTTTTTTTTTTCTGGTGGAAAACAGTATAATAAAAAGAAGTGACAAATATTTAATGATATCATAAAAATGTTTTTTTAAAATTTTTAAGTGCACAACATTTCTCTGGTGAATAACAAATTTAATTAACATGATAATAAATTCTGGTAAAGTTACCTAACTGAACAAGGAAAAATCATGTGCACCATTTCAGAGAGAAAAAAAATAAACAAAAAACTAGTTTTGAAATAATAAATCCATTTATATTTTAAACAAACAAAGAACTCACTGCCTTTGAGTTGGATTTGACTCCTAGCGACCCCTCCTTCTGTTTTCCAGGTGGTACCACTACCGAAGTATATTTCTCAACCTCCATTCCCAGGAGTGGCTGGTGAGTTTGAACGCCAGCCTTCTGGTAAGCAGCCAAATGTCTTAGGCACTGTGCTACCAGAGAGGATACGGAAATTTGGATATTACAAATTTGGGCAATATAAAAGTGATAATATAACATATCATTGGAGGCAAGTAGTTGGAGAATGTGGGATACTAATTATTAATCTCCTCCATTTTATTGCACACAATTTATTGACTAT
>NW_006935390.1:0-1114 GCF_000298275.1 Orycteropus afer afer
AGACCCATCATTGCATCTAGATGGCTGCTTGCAAGCTTTTAAGATCCCAGTCGCTACCAAAGTAGGAGGTTGAACAATGTTTTGTGTAGTATGTTATGCCAATTGACCTTGATGTCCCCTGTGAATATGGTTCCAAGCCCACAGGTTCAAGTACACAGTCCCTCTGGGTAGCTGGCTGTGACCAAGAAGTGACTACAGTCTTGTGCCATGCCAGCTCTACTATACACCTGGGAATTCTTACAGAACATACAAATACACTTGTAGAACAATTGCCAACCAACCCTATACGTGGTCTTGGGTACACTCTTCACTGCATAGACATACCTAATAGTTTAGCCTGTCCACCCATCTATCCACCTGTATACCCGTGTTTGCCTTCAATGACAACACAGTACTGTATGTGCAAAAGGGTTCATCTTGGTTGTCTGCACCTCCCATGGATGTCTCTATATCTTCCACTTCCTGAATGCCACCATGTTGATCATTCATATTTGGTACATTGCCCTTCTCTTCACCCAAACCAATACTTATCTCTACCTATCTAACAGTGTTCCCTCCCCTCCCACCCCTTTTAACCAACGAAAAAAATTTCCTTCCATATATAAACCTTTCCTTGACTTCTACAATAACAGACTAATACAAGATTTCTCTTTCTCTGATTGACTTATTTCACTCAGCATAATGTCCTCCAAGTTCATTCATGTTATGAAGTGTTTTGAAAATTCTACATTATTCTTTAGGGTTGTATAATATTTCACTGTATGTATTTACCATGGTTTGGTTATCCATTCCTCACTTGATGGACACCTAGGCTGTTTCCATCTTTTGGCTATTGTAAATAGTGCTGCAATGCCCATGGGTGTGCATAGGTTTGTTCTTGTCATGGCTCTCACTTCTTTAGGACATATACCTAGTAATGGAATGTCTGGGTCAAATGGTATTTATAATTCCAACTTTTTAAGGAATTGCCATACTGCTTTCCACAGTGCTTGGACCATTTTACAGTCCCTCCAGCAGTGTATGAGAGTCCCAGTCTTTCCTCATCCTCACTAGCATTTGTTAATTTCTGTCTTGTTGAACTTTGCTACTAGTGCTGGAGCAAGATGGTGTTTCA
>NW_006935390.1:3509-3992 GCF_000298275.1 Orycteropus afer afer
TCTTTGCTGGTGTAGAGGAATCCAGTTGATATTTGGATGTTGATCTTGTATCCTGCCATGATGCTAAATCTCTCAATTAGATCCAATAGTTTTTTGACTGAGTCTCTTGTGTTTTTTAGGTATAGCATCATATCATCAGCAAATATGGATAGTTTGACTTCTTCCTTATTCATTGGGATGCTTTTGATTTCTTTTTCTTGCCTTATGGCACTAGCTAGGACCTCCAGTACGATGTTGAATAGAAGTGGTGATAGAGGGCATCCTTGTGTGGTTCTTGTTTGCAAGAGGAATAGTTTCTGTCTCTCTCCATTGAGAATAATGTTGGCTGTGGTTTTGCATAAATGCCCTTTATTACATTGAGGAATGTCCCTTCTATTCCTATTTTGCTGAGAGTTTTGATCAGGAATGTGTGCGAGATTTTATCAAATGCCTTTTCTGCATCAATTGCTATGATCATGTGGTTCTTCTCCTTTGTTTTATTTA
>NW_006935391.1:0-1154 GCF_000298275.1 Orycteropus afer afer
TGAAAATACAGTTTTTTTTTTTTTTTTTTTTTTAACTAGCCTAAATTAAATCGAAGGAGCTCTGGTGGTCTAGTGGGTGAGGTATTTGGTTGCTAACCAGGTCTGTGGTTCAAACTCACTAGCTGCTTCACAGGAGGAATATGAAGCAGTCTACTTCTGTAAAGATTTACAGCCTTGGAAACCCAGTGGAGGTCACTATGAGTTGGTATCGACTTGAATAAAATTGATGAGCTCTGTTGTTACAGCAGTTAAAGCATTCAGCTCCTAACCAAAAGGATTGGTGGTTCATATGCACCAGCCACTCTGCAGGAGAAAGATGAGGCAGTCTGATTCTGTAAAGATTTAGAGCCTTGGAAACCTTATGGGGCAGTTCTACTCTGCCTTATAGGGTCTCATATGAATCGGAATTGACTTGATGGGAGTGGTTTTCTGTTTTATTTTGTTTCATTTAAATGAAATGAGATAAAATACTAAGTAAAAGTAGATTAATTGGATTATGTAAGTCCATATGTTGGTGCTGGGTGCTTTTGAATCAGTTCTGACACATAGTGACCTCATGTGATTGAGTAGAACTGTTGCATAGGCTTTTCTTGGCTGTAATCTTTACAGAAGCAGACTACCAGCCAGGTCTTTCTCCTGCAGAGTAGCTGCGTGGGTTCAAACTGCCAGCCTTTCAGTTAGCCACGTGCACAATTGTGGTGCCACCAAGACTCCTTACATATACATGTAACCTCGGAAGGAAGATGGGGCAATCTACTTCCATAGTGATACTGCCTCAGAAACCCAAGGAGGGGTCGCTATGAGTTGGATCCAAACTCAACGGCACATAACAGCAACAACAGTGCACACTTAAAGAGTAGTAAAATCTACAGAATGAAGTCAGTCAGGCTAAGCCATATGTAAGAGCTCTATAAAATTTGAAGAACATTTTATTTAAATTTTTGTTTTCTATTTTGTCTTGTTTTGCCATTCTTACTAGTTTGTTTGTTTAAGTTCCCTCTAGGTTGTGATTGTTAACATGTGTCAGTTAACTGTGTTTTTGTTAGTGTATAATTTCTTATGGGAGCTCTGGTAGCATAGTGGCTAAGATATTGCCTGCTAACCAGACGGCTGACGGTTCAAACCCACCAGCCACTCCTCGGAAGGAAGGTTGG
>NW_006935391.1:2224-2904 GCF_000298275.1 Orycteropus afer afer
TATATAAATATATATATATACAGTTTGCTGGTTTTTGTGTTTCTCTAGAGAACCCAATCTAACACAGCGTATGTACTCAGCATCCACCTACAACAGTCATTAACTCTTGGTTTAACTCTTTTTACATCTGTAGCCTCTATCCACTTAGCAGGTTCTTATTGCCCCCTCCATTAGATTATTTTGAAGCAAACCACAGGTATCGTATCAGTTGAACTATATGCAGTTATCTATATACAACCATAATTTTATTTTATTCAACTTAATATCATTCATAACTACTTAAGTATATATTCCTAACAGATAAGACTTTTTTTTTAACATAACCATAATGCCATTGTCATACCTAAAAAACTAACAATAATTAACTATCACCAAATACTTGGCAGTCTTTGTATTTCCCCCTTTGTGTACATATGTGCCACTCTTTAACTTTTTTTCTTAATGGTTGGTTTGAATCATCATACAAAAAAGATCCGCATGTTTATTTGGTTAATAACATAAAGTCAAACCTTTTGCCACGGAATTGATTCCAACTCACAGAAAACCTTTAGGGCAGGGTAGAATTGCTTCATAGGGTTTCCAAGGCTGTAAATCTTCATAGAAGCAGATTGCCCCATCTTTTTCTCACAGAGCAACTGGTAGATTCAAATTGCTGATATTTCTTTCTTTTTTTTTTTTTT
>NW_006935392.1:0-2644 GCF_000298275.1 Orycteropus afer afer
GTGGCTCTTGCTCAGTAAGTGAAGTTGCAGGAGGTGTGGGTGTAGTTGTGTCTTATGGGGACTGTTGTTGTCTCCCACACAGTTAGACACAAAACTAAAAGCCCATGGACGAAAAACACACCATGTAATCACACAACAGTAAACTAAAAAAGAAAAAAGGGAAAAACAGAAGAAAAAAAACAAGAAAACCTGCAATATCTGGGGATAGGGCACTAAGAAAAAAGAAAGTAAGGAAGGAGAATAA
Source organism: Orycteropus afer afer (assembly GCF_000298275.1). Classification (NCBI taxonomy): domain Eukaryota; kingdom Metazoa; phylum Chordata; class Mammalia; order Tubulidentata; family Orycteropodidae; genus Orycteropus; species Orycteropus afer. Next base: position 245 of record NW_006935392.1, read on the forward strand.
TAAATGAAGAAAAAAATGGGAAAAAATGCTAAAATAAAAACAAGGAATTGTGTTACTCATGAGAAAAAAGGGGGGAAAAGAAAAAAAAAACCTTAAATTTGGGGAAAAAAATTTCAAACAGGCACAGGGAAAAGAAAAAAATGCTGAAAACTAGGACCTGGTAGGGGAAGATTAAGAATAATAATTAAAAGGACAAAAGTATTAATAATATTAGTTGTTTTAAAACAGACAAATACAAGCAAAATAATCACCAGAAAAAAGAAAGCGAAAAAGAAAAATTTAAAAAGAGAGAGAGAAAAAAAAATCAGTGCAGGACAGAGCAGGGCACCCAGGCTCCATCTGAGCACATCACTGACTGTGATGGAGTTCCTGTAGGCCCAGAACATAGGTGGGAGTGCGAGATGGCCACACCTACATTCACCAAGCCAATGTAGGGTGTAGTAACAAGAAGAATGTCGTAGCTTTTCAGTCTTGCAGGCCCTGAGTGTCCTATGGGTTGCTGGAAAACAGAACATGTTCTTAAGCCCCAGAAATCTGTGAGAGCACTGTCCCTTTAAATATCCAAAATAGTCAAGCCACTTTTTAAACCTTCAAAATGGCAGCATCCTCCAGATGGGCAAAAGTCCACAGTTCAGCCCACCTTTCTCTTAACCTTCTTCGTTTGTTCCCCAGCCACCGAGCACAGTCCTCCATGCCGTCCCTGGCTAGCAGGGTGATTTTTACATTAATTCTTAGGTCCTACCAGCACTCAGGAATCTCCAAGCTGTCTGTTCCATCAGGACCGCTCAGGATCGCTGCCAGACCGCAGCTCTGTATGTCTCCTTTTATGGTATTTTCACACAAATTCTTCTGCTGGTTGGGGTTTAGTCCACTTCTATATCCTTCCCTTCAAGGCTCAGGGGTCCAAGATTATCTTCTGTGTCTGTGTTAATTGGTTTCCCTTTTCTTTGTTGAAGAGGGTCTATGCAGTCTTTCTGTGTAATCCACCATCTTGCCCAATCTCCCAGTTACTGTCCACTTGCAAACTTTTAAGATCCCGTTCGCTACTCACCAAAGTAGGACATAGAACAATGTTTTGTGTAGTGTGTTATGCCAATTGGGCTTGACGTCACCTGCTACTATGGTCCTGAACCCACAGATCCAACTACTCACTCCCTCCGGGTAGCTGGCTGTTGTGCCGAAGAAGTAAATACAAGCTTGTCCCTTGTCAGCTGACTATTCACCTGGGAATTCTTATAGAACATAGCAATGCAGTTGTAGAAAATTGTTTCCCAACCCTATACATGGTCTTGGGCACACTCTCCCCTGCATCGACATACCTAATAGTTCCACCTTTCCACCCATCTCTCCACCCATATATCTATGTTTTCCTTCACTGACAACACAGTACTGTATTTGCATAATGGTTCATTTTTGTTGTCTGTACCTCCTGTGTACCTCTCTATGTCTTCCTATTCCTCAGTGCCACCATGGTGATCCATCACATTTGGCACATTGCCCTTTTCTTCACCCAAATCAATACTTGTCTCTACTTATCTAACAGTGTTCCTTCCCCTACCCTCTCACCCCTGGTAACCAACAAAGAAAATTTCCTTCTGTAGATAAACCTTTCCTTGACTTTTTACAATAATGGACTAATACAATATTTGTCCTTCTGTGATTGACTTTTCTCACTCAGCATAATGTCCTCCAAGTTCATCCATGTTATGTGGCATTTTGCAGATTCTACGTTATTCTTTAGGACTGCATAGTATTCCATCATGTGTAAGTACCATAGTTTGGTTATCCATTCTTCAGTTGATGGACACCTAGGTTGTTTCCATCTTTTTGCTATTGTAAATAGTGCTGTGATGAACATGGGTGTGCATATGTCTGTTCTTGTCCTGAGTCGCACTTCTTTAGGATATTTACCTAGTAATGGAATGGCAGGGTCAAATAATATTTCTAATTCCAACTTTTTAAGGAATTGCCATACTGCTTTCCACACTGGTTGTACCATTTTACAGTCCCAACAGTGTATGAGAGTCCCAATCTCTCCACATCCTAGCCAGCATTTGTTATTTTCTGTCTTGTTGAGTTTTGCTACTAGGGCTGGGGCAAGATGATATCTCATTATTGTTTTGATTTGCATCTCTCTAATGGCTAATAAAAAAAAAAACCCAGTCACTAGTGCTCAGACGGCTCCCTTGTTACCCTCCCGAGAGGGACCAGGTCTCTGGGAGCAAGGTAAGCACAGGCGGGCTGATGCTTACTCACTGGTCTGCACTGAACACTTTTCCTTGTTACCCTCCGAGAGGGACCGGGTCTCCAGGAGCAAGGTAAGCATGGGCATAGCACAGAGTAGCAGGCTGGAAGAGCAGGAGAAAGGGGTAAAACCCAGGGAGCCAAAGAGAAGAGCAA
>NW_006935393.1:0-633 GCF_000298275.1 Orycteropus afer afer
CACATCATTTTTTTCACCCTCTGCTTTACTAAGCATGATACCCTTCTCAAGGGATTAGTCCCTACTGATAATATGTCCAAAGTATGTTAAGATGATGTCCTGTCATCCTCCATTCTAAGGGGCACCTGGCTGTACTTCTTTCCAGACACATTTGTTTGTTCTTCTAGCAGCCCATGATACAGTGAATATTCTTTGCCAACACAGTAAGTCAAAGGCACTAATTCTTCCTTATTCACTCGTTAGCTCTCACATGCGTATGAGGCAGTTGAAAATACTATGACTAGTATTAAAATGAAGTTTCTCTTTTTAAAACGTTAAAGAGGTCTTTTGAAATGGATTTACACAATGCAACAAGTCCTTTGCCTGCTGCTTCCATGGCTGTTGATTGCTATATCCAAGTAAAACAGAATACATGGCTCGTTCAGTTACCAGTGGGTTAGTCAGGGTGATCGGAGTCCCTGGGTGCTGCAAACGGTTAACACTGTCAACTGCTGACTGAAAACTTGGATGTTCAGATCTGCCCGCCGGTGTCTCATAAGAAGGGCCAGGTGACTGATTTCTGAGAAATCAGCCACTGGAAACCATAGAGAGCACAGTTCTCCAGCAAACATGGAGCTGCTGTGGGTTGGAATC
>NW_006935393.1:1873-2980 GCF_000298275.1 Orycteropus afer afer
GGTTTCTTCACTGCTGCTTCCATGGATGTTGGTTGTGGATCCAAGTAAAATGAAGTATTTGGCAACTGCAGTCTTTTCTCCATTTATTGTGATACTATTTATTGGTCCAGTTGTGAGGATTTTTGTTTTCTTTATATTGAGATATAGCCCATACTCTTTGATCTTTATCAGTAAGTGCTTCATTTCAAGTCTTCTTCACTTTCAACAGCAAGGTTGTGTCATGTGCCTATCCCAGGTTGTTAATGAGTCTCAAAACGTGATGCCACATTCCTCTTTGTTTGCTCCAACTTTTAGATTATTTGCTTAGCATACAGATTGAGCACGTATGATGAAAAAATACAACCCTGACATACACCTTTCTTTATTTAAAACCATGCAGTATCTCCTTATCCTGTCCAAACAACTGCCTCTTGGTCTATGTACAGGTTCCTCATAAGCACAATTAAGTGTTCTGGAATTCCCATTCTTCTTAATGTTACCCATAATTTGTTATGATCCACACAGTTGAATGCCTTTGCATAGTTGGTAAAACAAGTAAAGAACTTCAGTATTCTCTGCTTTCTGCCAAGATCCATCTGAGAACAGCAATGATATTCCTTATTCTACTTAACTCTTCTAAATTCAGCTGGAATTTCTGACAGTTCCTGTCAATGTACTGCTATAACAGTTCCAGTCAGTGTACTGTTTTTAATTATTTTCAGCAAAATTTTACTTGTATATGATACTACTGATATTGTTCAATAATTTCCCAATTCTGAGAGATCACTTTTCTTTGGAATGGGCACAATCATGAATTTCTTCCAGTCATCCACGAAACTGTCTTCTATGTTTCTCGGCGTAAGTGAGTGAGATCTTGCGTTGCATCCATTCATTGAAACATCTTCGTTGGTATTTCATCAGTTCCTGGAGCCTTGTTTTTCACCAGTTTCTTCAGTGCAGTGTGAACTTCCTTCAGTACCGTCGGTTCTTGATCATATGCTTCCTTCTAAAGTGCTTGAACATTGACCTTTTCCTTTTGGCATAGTGATTTTATGTATTCTTCCAACTTCTTTTGATACTTCCTACTTTGTTCAGTATTTTGCCCATAGACTCCCCAGTATTGCAAGC
>NW_006935394.1:0-707 GCF_000298275.1 Orycteropus afer afer
ACAAAGAAAAGGGGAACCAATTAACACAGATACAGAAGATAATCCTGGACCCCTGAGCTTTGAAGGGAAGGATATAGAAGTGGACTAAACTCCAAGTAGCAAAAGAATTTGCATGAAAATACCAAAAAAAGGAGACATATGGAGCTGTGGTCTGACAGTGATCCTGACAGCACAGACAGCTTGGATATTGCCAAGTGGTGGTAGAACCTAAGAATTAACCTAAAAATCAGCCCTGCTAGCTAGGGACTGCAGGGAGGACTGCTCTGGTCACCGGGGAATGAAAGATGAAGCTTTGGAGAGAAAGGCAGGCTGAGCTGTGGACTTTTGCCTGTCTGGAGAGGGTGCAACCATTTTGAATGTTACAAGCAGCTTGACAATTTTGGATATTTAAAGTGACAGCATTCTCCCAGATTCCAGGGAGTTAAGAACAGGCTCCAATTGCGGGGAACCACATAGATATCCCGGACATACAGAGTACTGAAATGATGCAACATTCCCCTTGTTACTCTTATATCCTACACCCTCTTGGTGAACAGAGCTGTGGCCATTCCTCACTCCCACCCACCTTCTAAGCTGGCAGGAATTCCATCCCAGTCTGTGTGCTTGGACAGAGCCTGGGTGTCCTGCCCTACTCTGTCCAGATATTTTTTCTTTTTTTAAGTTTGTTTGTTTTTGTCTGTTTTTAAACTACTACTACTATTATTAGG
>NW_006935394.1:1857-2800 GCF_000298275.1 Orycteropus afer afer
ACTGAGAAAATTGTCCAAGATTTGCTGGAGGAGAACATCCCTGATATGATGAAAGATGAGAATATATCCATTCAGGAAGTCCAACAAACCCCAAATAGGAGAGACCCCAAAAGAAAATATCCAAGGCATATCATCATCAAACTCATCAAAACCAAAGACAAAGACAGAATCCTGAAAGCAGCATGAGAAAAAAAAAAGCCAACAGCCAACATCATTATTAATGGAGAAAGAGTCAAGTCATTCCCCTTACAAATGGAAACCAGACAGAAATGCCCTCTATCACCACTTCTATTTAACATTGTATTGGAAGTCCTGGCCAGGGCAAAAAGGCAAGAAAGAGAAATAAAAGGCATACAAATTGGGAAAGAGGAAGTAAAACTATCTCTATTTGTGGACGATATAATCCTGTACATAGAAAACCCAAGGCACTCAATAAAGAAACTACTGGAACTAATAGAGAGGTTCAACAAAGTGGCAGGATGCAAGGTCAAAATAAAAAAATCAGTTGGATTCTTCTGCACCAAAAAAGAGTCCTCTGATAAAGAAATAAGGGAAACAGTAACATTTACAATAGCTACTAAAAAGATAAAATATCTAGGAATAAACTTTACCAGAGACACAAAAACCTACACAAAGAACCCTGTAAAACACTACTACAAAACACAACAAGGCCACTACATAAATGGAAGAACTTGCCTTGTTCATGGATAGGAAGACTGAATATTATGCAAATGTCAGTGCTACCTAAAGCAATCTACACATTTAACACAATCCCAATCCAGATACCAACAAATTTTTTTAAGGACATGGAAAAAACAGTTACTAACTTCATATGGAAAGGAAAGAGACCTCGGGTAATCAGAGCACTTCTGAAGAAGAACAAAGTGGAAGGTCTCACACTCCCGGATCTTAAAACCTACTATACAGCCACAGTAGTCAAAAC
>NW_006935395.1:0-618 GCF_000298275.1 Orycteropus afer afer
AGCTGGACAATGAATAAGGAAGACTGAAGAAGAGTTGATGCTTTTGAGTTGTGGTGCTGGTGAAGAATATTGAAAGTACATGGACTGTCAGAAGAACTAACAAATATGTCCTGGAAAAAGTGCAGCCAAAGTACTACTTAGAAGAGAGAATGGCTAGACCTTGTGTCACCTATTGTGGTCATGTTGTCAGAAGGGACCATTCTCTGGAGAAGTATCATGCTTGGTAAAGAGGAGGGTCAATGAAAAAGCAGAAGGCCCTCATTGAGATGTATTGACACTATGGCTACAACGATGGGCTCAGGTAAAGCAAGGATTTTGAGGCTGGTACAGGACTGGGCAGTGTCTTGTTCTGTTGTACATGGGGTAGCTATGAGTCAGAGCCAACTTGATGGCACCTAACAATGAAAATGACATTTCTTAAATGTTTGTGGAATTTGCCATTAAAGCCATCCGAGCCTTTAGTTTAATCTATGAGAAATATTTTAACAATAAATTCAATTTCATGAACAGATATAAGGCTATCCAGGTTATAATATTTCTTCTTGAATGAATTTATGTAGTGTCTTTTCCAAAGAATTTGATTTTTCCATTTCATCTAAGTTGTTAAATTTATTGCCA
>NW_006935395.1:1388-1987 GCF_000298275.1 Orycteropus afer afer
TTTTTTTTTTTTTTTTTTTTTTAAGTGTTAATGCAATATTTCTTATTTCATCCTATTATTTTAACCATGGAGTCCCTGGGTGGTAAAAATGGTTAAGCAATTGATTATAAGCCAAAATGTTGGTGGTTTGAGCCCACACAGAGATACCTCAGAAGAGACAAGCCTGATAATCTTCTTCTGAAAGGTCACAGCCTTGAAAACCCTAAGGAGTGGTTCTACTCTGCACATATGAGGTAGCTGTGAGTAGGAATTGACTCAACATCAGCTTACAACAACATTTGTGTCTTTAAATTTAAACTACAGGTTGTGTAGGAAGCATTTGTTGTTGTTTTGTTAGGTGCCGTCAAGTCGTTTCCAACTCATAGCGACCCCATGCACAGCAGAACGAAACACTGCCCTATCCCACACCAGCCCCACAATCCCTGTTATACTTGAGCCCAACATTGCAGCCACCATGTCAATCCATCTCATTGAAGGCCTTCCCCTCCTTCATTGACCCTCCACCTTACCAAACATGACATCCTTCTCCAAGGAATGGTCCCTTCTGACAACATGACCAAAATAGGTGAGACGAAGTCTGGCCATTCTCGCTTCCAAGG
>NW_006935396.1:0-823 GCF_000298275.1 Orycteropus afer afer
GGTTTTTGTTTTCTTTATGTGGAGGCTTAATCTATGCTGAATGCTGTAGTCTTTGATCTTCATCAATAAGGGCTTCAAGTCCTCCTTTATTTAAGTAAACACGGTTCTGTCACCTGCATATCACAGGTGGTTAATGAATCTTCCTCCAATCCAGATGCTGCGTTCTTCTTCGTACAGTCCAAGTACTCAGGTTATTTGCTCAGCACACAGATTGAATAAGCATGGTAAAAGGTACAACCCTGACACACACCTTTCCTAATTTTAAACCATGCAGTATCCCCTTGTTCTGTCAAAGGAGTGCCTGCAGGTCTATGTACAGGTTCCACCTGAGCATAATTAAGTGTTCTGGGATTCCCATTCTTCACAATGTTATCCATAATTTGTAATGATCTACATGGTTGGATGCCTTTATGTAGTGAATGAAACACAAATAAACACTTTTCTAGTGTTCTCTGCATTTAGCCAAGATCCACCTTACATCAGAATGATATCCCTTGTTACACGTCCTCTTTTGAATCTGGCTTGAATTTCCGGCATTTCCCTGTTGATGTACTGTTGTAACCACTTTTGAGTTATCGTCAGCAAAATTTTACTTGCGTGTGTTATTAGTGATACTGTTCGGTAATTTCCACATTCTGCTGGATCACCTTTCTTTGGAATGTGCACAAATATGGTTCTCTTCCGGTCAGTTGGTCAGGCAGCTGTCTTACAACTCTTCTGGCATGGGTGAGTGAGTGCTTCCAGTCTTCCATCCACTTGTTGAAACACCTGATTATTATTTCATTAATTCTTAAAGCCTTGTTTTTTCGCAAATTCCTTCAGC
>NW_006935396.1:1933-2892 GCF_000298275.1 Orycteropus afer afer
TTTTTTTTTTAAAGTGACTATGACACTGTTCCTCTTCAATTTGTCATTCCCAATGTAGTCGACCAAAGGATTGTTCAATTCAAGATGGCCAATACCAGTCCATTTCAGCTTACTAATATCTAGAGTATCAACCTTCAAGCATTCCATTTCATTTTTAATAGCTTTCAGTTTTCCTAGATTCATACTGCATACATTCCAGCTTCTGCTTGGTATTTAACATGTGTAGCTCTTCCTTCTCCCTTGGAGTCATGCCATCTCAGCAAATGAAAGTCCTCAAAGCTTTACTCCATCCACATCATTAGGTCAGCTCTACTTTGAGGAGCCAGCTCTTGTCCAGTTGTGTTTTGAATGACTTCCAAACTGAGGATCTCATCTTCCAGAACTATGTCAAACAGTGTTTCACTGCTCTGCATAAGGTTTGCACTCGCCACCTCATCTGTCAGTCTGTCCTCCTGTGGGGGCTTGCATTCGCTGTGACACGCAGCACAGTCACCCGTGGTTGACAGATTTCAGTAGTTTCCAGACTAAGGTAGACTAGGAAGAAGGAGCGGGCGATATACCTCTAAAAAACATTGGCAGGTAGAAAAAAGAATAGGCATTATTGTCATATTCTAAAGCTGAGAAAGCAGCGGCCAGAGAGAAGGGAGAACCTGTCAGGATCACAGTCTTGGAAGTGGCAGAGACGGGATTCAAACTCAGGTTTACCTGACTCCAGAGCATAGTCTTGTCCTACCACCTCAAGCTTTTCTCTTGGATTTATGAAATCTGGTTGAAACATTTTTTCCCGTTTCTTCATAACCCAGGATCTCCATGTGGGCATAAACCAAGCCTCATCTTGCAACCTGAGAGAAGCTTCTCATAGAAATTCAACTCCTATTCATTGAGCAGATGTTACACACCAGGTACTGTGGTAGGTTCCAGATCTTTAGGGTCCATACCCCCATAGAACAGAAGGCAGG
>NW_006935397.1:0-523 GCF_000298275.1 Orycteropus afer afer
CATTTGAAACACTGCTGGCACAGCTTCAAGTCTCACAGCAATGTGCAAGCCCCACAGGATGACAAACTGACAGACAAGTTTGTCTCCCTTAGCTGTTGGAAACCTCTTTCCATCCCCTTACTAATTCCTACCTGGATCCTGCCACTTTGTTGCCCTGGCCACTCCTTTCCTTTCCTGGCTCTAGGGAGCTGGGACCTTGTCTGCCTCCTGCCCCTTACCCCTTACTTACTACTCTCTGGCTTCCTTTAACTTTCAGTCCTGGAAGGGGTTTCTCTCATGGACCATAACTTTCCTGTCTCTATGCACCCAAAACCTATCTGCTTGCTTGAAATGCAAAAAGCCCAACAGTCTTTTTTTTTTTTTTTTTTTTAATTTTCAGGTCTTTTCTTCAAATGCAGATCTTCTGTTCTCTCAATAGTTCTGGGTGGGGCTCAGGTTGTCTACCTAAGCCCCTAATACTCTACACACAGAGTTTGAAACAAAAGCCTGTTTCTTCTGGGCAAATTCTATTTTCCCCTTTTAA
>NW_006935397.1:1228-2875 GCF_000298275.1 Orycteropus afer afer
AAAGACTTATGGGTAGAAAAGCCACACAAAGTAATTTACTACACTGCAATACCCCATAATCATTTCTAACGTACAAGCAGGTAATAGAACATTCAATACCCATAGCACATTCAGATAAACACATAATCCAAAACACATAATCCTTTTTAAGACATGCCAGGTTCATCTTTTCACCTTGATTATCTTCCCATTTTGTGTATATGGCTTGGGCCTTTGGCTGGGTGGAACCAAAAGCCCTAGCCTCTGGGTCAATTATCTCCTTTAATAAGTAACACCAACCAAAGTAACCATCTAAGAATCCTAAGTTTCACTTCCTAGGCCTCTTCCTTCTTTCTTATACAAAGACCCATGCTTCTGTGAGTCTGGAGCCACTGCAATGGATCCCACCACTTCTGACACCAACTGCCAAGGGGGTAGTAGGCCACATCTTTTGACCTCCTCTAACTCCACAAGAGGAAGACAGAATCACCATCAGTAGCCCAAGGCCTATTCCTGGGAGCTACCACTCTCCAGCCCTTTCACCAACCGTTCCTCCTGAAGAACCCGCCATCTCTTTGCTGGGTTTGATAATTTGCTGCAGTGGCCACACAGAACTCACAGATTATGGGGTTTATTAGGGAAGCAACAGGCTACAAATTCAAGTTCAGAAATGCACTCGGTTTCTCACAGCTTATCACTTAGCAGTCTCACTTAACAGCTGGCAGTCTCTCTCTCAACAGCGTGCTTCTTGTGTCTCTCTCAGCAGTGTGTCTCTCACATCTCTCTCTCTCTCTCAGCAAGTGCATGTCTCTTAGGAACGTGGTTCTCTTAACAGCTGTCTTTCTCAGCCAGCAGTCAGAGAGACTCCTTCTCCCTCTAGAAGTGCTCCTTTTGAGCCTGGCAGAGTGGCCAAACTAACCAATCCCAACCTCAGAATTCTATACACCTGAGAGAGAGATAACTTCTCAGAAGATTGCTTCTTGGCACTTGCAACAGAAATACCCCAGGTGGATAACTTTAACAATCAGGAGCTACTCAGTTGCTCACGGCAAATTCCACCACAGAGTTTACAAAGACTAATGGCTAGAAAAGCAATTTACTACACCACAGTACCCTTATGTGCCTTACTGTTTATATGAATATATATGGATGGATACACTTATATGCATATATACACTTGCATATGGATACATTCATATTAATATATTATTAATTACTACATATTATTATACATGTTAATGTTATTTCATTAATAATTAGAACATGGAATGCATGAAGTATGAATCTATGAAAATTGGAAGTTGTAAAAAATGAAATAGAATATATAAAGATTGATATACCTCACTATACACATTAGTGAGGTGAAATAGACTGGTATTGGCCATTTTAAATTAGACAGCCATATAGTCTACTATGTTGCAAATGTCAAACTGAAGAAGAATGGCATCACATTCATCATTGAAAAGAATGTTTCAAGAGCTGTCCTGTAGTACAGTGCTATCAGTGATAGGATAATATCTATACACCTACAAGGTAGTCCAGTTAATACGACTATTATTCAAATTTATGCACCAACCTCTAAAGCCAAAGATGAAGAAATTGAAGATTTTGACCAAGTTCTGCAGTCTGAGATTGAACAAATAGGCAAACCAAGATATATTGAAAATT
>NW_006935398.1:0-742 GCF_000298275.1 Orycteropus afer afer
GGCATTCCTACTTCCCTAGTGATACTGCCTCGGAAACCCAAGGAGGGGTCGCTATGAGTCGGGGCCGACTCGATGGCAAACAACAACAACAACAACAAGGTTGTTTTCATCTCTTTGGTATTGTGAATAGTGCTGTGACAAACATGGGAGTACATATATCTATTCATGTCCTGCCTCTCACTGCTTTAGGATATATGCTTAGTAACTGGATTGATGAATCAAATGATATTTCTATTTCCATCTTTGTAAGGAATCTCCATACTTATTTCCACAGTGGTTTCACCATTTTATAGTCTCAACAGTAGTGTATGAGAAGTACCAGTTGCTCCACATCCTCACCAGCATTTGTTACTTTCTGTCTTGTTAAACTTTGCTATTAACACTGGAGTGAGATGGTTGTTTTGAGTGATACCGCCTCGGAAACACAAGGAGGGGTTGTTAGGAATCGGATCTGACCCAACAGCGTTGAGTTTGGTTGTTTTTGGGTTTTTTTAGGGTTTTTATTATTATTATTATTTATTGTGATTTGGGTGAAGATTTACAGAGCAAATTTGCTTTCCATGCAGCAGTTCACATATACTTTGTCGAATGTCATTGACCACAGTTTACCACAATGCAACAGCTCCCCTCCCATTTCCTCCCCATAGTACATCTTCCCAGTGTCCATCCCTCCATACTCTCCTGCCCCCTGAGCTGTCTCCCTGTGCATAAGCAGCCCTTCCTTCTCCCATGATTGTTCTCT
>NW_006935398.1:2397-3002 GCF_000298275.1 Orycteropus afer afer
TTTTTTCCCAATCTGTAGGTTCTCTTTTGACTCTTTTGGAGAAGTCTTTGGAAGCACATAAAAATTTAATTTTCAGAAGGTCCCAATCATCTGGTATCTCTTCTGCTGTTGGTGCATTTTGAATTATGCTTGGTAGTCTATTTATGCCATGTATTAGGGCCCTTAAATTTCACCCTAAATTTTCCTTGAGGAACTGTATAGTTTTAGGTTTCACATTTAAGTCTTTGATCCATCTGGAGTTTGTTTTTGTGTGTGGTGTGAGGTACAGATCTTGTTTCATTTTTCTGCAAATGTATCTCCAATTTTACCAGCACCATTTATTAAACAAACATTCTCTTCCCCATTTAATGGATTTTGAGCCTTTGTCAAAGATCAGCTGACTATAGGTCGATGAATCTATATCTGGGTTCTCAATTCTATTCCTTTGCTCTATGTATCTGTCATTGAATCAATACCAGACAGTATTGACTACTGTGGTTGTATAATAGGTTTTGAGATCCGGTGATGTGAGATCCCCTACGTTGTTTTTCTTCTTCAGTAGTGCTTTGCTTATCTGAGGTCTCTTTCCTTTCCATATAAAGTTAGTGATTGGTTTTTCCATATCC
>NW_006935399.1:0-996 GCF_000298275.1 Orycteropus afer afer
AAATATTAAAAATAAACAGATACTTTACATACTACAACTGGCATCATGTCAAATATATAATGAATGGTATTATAGTCATTTTGAGAATTTTGCTTCATATCCTCTCTTTAGGTTATAAAGTAATCAAAGGAAGATAAATATATTGCCATCCTTGGTATTTATCACATTGTATAATCACATAAATGTTGATTAATAAAATATGTTTATTTTGAAAAATATTTAGTATTTCTTTTTATATAAAGAAAATCAAGATTCTAAACAAAAATTTAAATGACATAATCAGGAGTCATACTAACAACTCTTCTGAAGATGTACATTGCTTAAATTAGAACCACTTTCAAATTGATCACATACATAAAAATTGATCACACAATAGTATTATATCATATTTTTCTCTTCTTAGAGAAAACACAATGCATAAAATGGATTTTCTCTATGTTGAAAGTAATTTAGAACTAGGAAAATTACTTGTATTTAACATTAATTCTTTGAGTGTAAGTAGAAAATGTTAGCATTTTATTGAATGCTATTTTCAAGAATCTTGAGGAAGTTGAGAAATAAATACACATTTTAAGTTATAACAGCTATGAAGGTTAATTATGTATGCTTTGTTGTATAAAGATATTTCTCATGAAAGAATTTCTGAGACTCATATTGAACTGAAATATAAAGAAACAGAAAAAGATGATAGATAATACATCTGCACTGACAGGTAGGACAAATCTTAAACTCCTATTTGAATACTGTCTGATACTTTTTTTTGCTTCCATAATCCTATCCTGCAAAAAATCAAAGCACTTATTAGCAGACATTTTTATGAAATTTTGGAATTTTTAAAAAATTAGCATAATTTATATATTATCATACTTTGATTTTTATACCATCTTAGGTTCCCTTAATAGGAATTATAATTTTAGAAGGTGCACAAAGAAAGGTAATTTTACAGTGAATAAAATTTTTTTATGATAATGTTAATTCCCTTTAACTAATGTAAAG
>NW_006935399.1:1896-2742 GCF_000298275.1 Orycteropus afer afer
AGTTTGAACTGCCAGCCTTCTGGTTAGCAGTCAAGTGCCTTAGACACTACGCTACCAGAGCTCCTATATATATATATATAAATTTGAGATTTTATAAAAGTCAGAATGTACTCAATGACATGTAATAACAATAACAACAACATATGTATAAGTTTTCCTTCCTAGAAATGAAATGGCACTCACTATTTTATATATTCCACAAAATATTTTACAATAAGTATATTCCTATATAAGGTAGATAACAAAAGTTCATAAATGATTGTAATAGAAAAGAACCAAGAAATAAATGAAGGTCAAAATCCTTCATTTAAATATCTCTAGAGAATATAACCAATATCTACCATGACAAAATATCATTGTTGTTATTTTTAATAGCTATTGAGTCAATTCCAACTGTGATAAACCTATGTACAACAGAACAAAACATTGCCCAGTCATCTTCATGATCATTGGTATATTTAGTCCATTGTTGTGGCCACTGTGTATTTTAAGTGTTTTCCAACATAGACGATTCATCATCTAGTACTGTATTGACAATATTCTCCTGTGATCCATCAGGATTTCATTGGCTAATTTTTGGAAGTAGATCACTGGACCTTTCTTCCTAGTCTGTCTTAGTCTGTAATCTACATGGAAACCTATCCACCATGGGTGACCCTGCTAGTATTTAGAATATCAGTGGCATAGCAAGCATAAAATATTTGGAGGTAAATTTTCCAAATTTATTTTAAATCGAATGTTGAAGCCAAGATTTTATACAGTTACCTGTGCAGTCCTTGACTTATTTGACTAAACTAACAAGTACTTCATATTTGCCTCATATCCAGAACTCCCCCTCCCCATTCC
>NW_006935400.1:0-1097 GCF_000298275.1 Orycteropus afer afer
CTATTTACAATAGCCAAAAGATGGAAACAACCTAGGTGTCCATCAACTGAGGAGTGGATAACAAAACTATGGTACATACACTCAATGAGATACTACGCAGTGGTAAAGAATGACATAGAATCTGCAAAACACCACCTAACGTGGATGTACTTGGAGGATACTATGCTGAGTGAAATAAGTCAATCACAAGAGGACAAATATTTTATTAGTCCATTATTGTAAAAGTCAAGGAAAGTTTTATCTATGGAAGGAAATTTTCTCTGTTGGTTACCAGGGATGGGAGGGGAGGGGAGGGAACACTGTTAGATAGATAGAGATAAGTATTGATTTGGGTGAAGAGGAGGGCAATGTACCAAATGTGAGTGATCAACATGGTCGCATTGAGGAAGAGAAAGACATAGAGAGGTACATGGGAGGTACAGACAACAAAGATGAACACTTTTGCACATACAGTACTGCATTGTCTGTGAGGGCAAACACGGGTATATGGGTGGATAGATGGGTGTACAGGCTGAACTATTAGGTATGTCTATGAAGTGGGGAGTGTACCCAAGAACATGTGCAGGCGACTATGAGACCAGAAGAACTAGATGGTGCCTGGCTACTACTGTCCAGCATTTGGAGGAAGATCTTTGTATTAGATCCTGGGTAGACAGGAAGAGCAATGTGGAACAAAACTCAAAATCATTAGGAAAAAAATTTAAAAAGCGGGGAACAGGTTTGCTGGCCCGATGGAGCCTGGTGGAACCACTGAGACTATGGCCCCTCACTGCCCTTCAGATATGGAATTGAATGCACAACTGTGGCTTCCAGCCAAGCAATAGACAGGCATATGAGTTGAACATTTACCTGAGGTAGATACATTCCTTGGAGAAAACAAGCATGAGAGAAAGAAGGGTTGCTTATGCACAGGGAGACAGCTCAGGGGGTACGCGTGCATGGAGTGATAGACACAGGGAAGAGGTAACTATCAGGAGGAAGTGGGAGCAGAGATGTTGCATTGTGGTGAATTGTGGTCAATGTCATGAGACAAAGTGTATGTGAACTGCTGTATGGAAAGTGTATTTGCTCTGTGAATTTTCACCCAAATCACAATA
>NW_006935400.1:1327-2932 GCF_000298275.1 Orycteropus afer afer
GAGTAGCGACTGAGATCTTAAAAGCTTGTAAGCTGCCATCTAGATGCAAGGATGGGTCTCTCCTTGTCCAGAGCAAAGAAGAATGAAGAAAACCAAAAATTCATGGAAACAATTAGTCCTAGCAACTGGTACACCATCCGATCTGTAGCCTATATGACTATGAGACCAGAAGAACTAGATGATGCCCGGCTACCACTGTCAACCACTTGGAAGGGAATCTATGTAAGAGATCCTGGATAGAGAAGGAGAACAATGTGGAACAAAATTCAAAATCATTTGGAGAAAAATAAGGGGTGACCAGTTTTGCTGGTCCGATAGAGCCTGTTGGAACCACTGAGATTATGGCCCCTAGCTGCCCTTCAGGTCTGGTATTGAGCCCACAGCTGTGGCTTCCATCCAAGCAAAAGACAGGCATATGAGTTGAATGTTTACCAGAGGTAGATACACTCCTTGGAGAGAACAATCATGGGAGAAAGAAGGGCTGCTTATGCACTGGGAGACATCTCAGGGGGCAGGAGTGAATGGAGAGATGGACACAGAGAAGAGGTAACTATCAGGAGGACGTGGGAGGGGAGCTGTTGCATTGTGGTAAATTGTGGTCAATGTCATGAGACAAAGTCTATGTGAACTGCTGTATGGAAAGTGAATTTGCTCTGTAAAATTTCACCCATATCACACACACACACACACACACACAGTCTATCCACCTAGCTTAAGGGTGGAAGGGAAGAGAAAAAGGAAAGAAAGAAAGAAATTAGGGATGCAGTATTCAGGTGGAGAGAATGGCTTAGGCTAGGGTGATCATGGTAAGAAGTAGTCAGATTCAGGCTGTGTGATATTTGGGCTCCAGCAGAAAAAAAAAAATGGGCCTCCAAATTGGATGTGAGTTGTGCAGAAGATAAGTCAAGATTTTGTGCAGAGCACAGAAAATGACTTGTTTTTTGCTGAGTTCTTTCTATGCATTTCCTTATTTTAATTCTCACAACAACCTCAGCCCATATTTGCACTGTCTTTTAAAACATGCTGGGAAAAGGAGAAGAAATTATGGCATTCTGGTGACATACTCTGCCCAATCCTTCTACAACTCAAACCAAAACCCAAGTGAAACAGATACAGATGATAATTCTGGAACTCTGAGCTTAAAACGAGAGAGTAAAGAGTTGAAAGAGAGACAGAACAAAAACAGTGACTGGGGAGAGAGAAGAGGGAACCCAATGAAGTGTGGCCATTTTGAGATGCAGAAGCCATCATACATAGATGAGGAGATATCAACTTCACAGAATGCCCCCTGGGACAGAGACACAATATGAACAGATATGGAGTGAAATAAGCCATACCTATCATATCTACCTAGGCACTCTGGTGGAACACTGGTTAAAGCATTTGGCTGTTAAACAAAAAGGATGGTGTTATGAATCCACCAGCTGCTCTGTGAGAGAAAGTTGAGGCAGTCTGCTTCTGTAAAGATTTACAACATTGAAAACCCAATAAGGGTCACTATGAGTTGAAAGAAAACCAGGCCAGGAGCTGATTGTGGAACAGACCATCAACTGCTCATATGCAAATTCCACTTGAAGTTAAAGACAATTAAAACAAGTCCACGAG
>NW_006935401.1:0-774 GCF_000298275.1 Orycteropus afer afer
CTCTTTCATTTCAACATTTATTTCTTTTGCTTTAGCTATTCTCCATTTAAGAGCAAGTTTCATTTCACCAGCAAGATGGTGGACTAGGCAGAAAGACTGCACAGACCCTATTCAACAAAGAAAGAAACCACTTAACACAGATACAGAAGATAATCCTGGACCCCTGAGCCTTGAAGGGAAAGATACAGGAGTGGACTAAACCCCAACTAGCAGAAGAATTTTCATGAAAATACCAAAAAAGGAGACATATGGAGCATCAGTCTGGCAGCGATCCTGAGTGATCGTGACAGCATAGACAGCTTGGAGATTCCTGAGTGGTGGTAGGACCTAATAATTAACCAAAAAAATCAGCCCTGCGAGCCAGGAACTGCACGGAGCACTGTGCATGGTGGCTGGGGAATAAACAGAGAAGGTGAAGAGAAAGGCGAGCTGAGCTGTGGACTTTTGCCGGTCTGGAGACCGCTGCCATTTTAAAGCTTTGAAAGCAGCTTGCCTATTTTGGATATTTAAAGAGACAGTGCTCTAGCAGATTCCTGGGGCTTAAGAACACCTTCTGCTTTCCAGCAACCCCAAGGACACTCCAGACCTGCAAGACTGAAAAGGTACAACATTCCTCTTGTTACTCTTATACCCCAAACCCACTTAGTGAACAGAGGTGTGGCCAACCCCCACTCCCACCTACCTTCTGGGCCCACAGGAACTCCGTCACAGTCTGTGTGCTCAGACAGAGCCTGGGTGCCCTGACCTGTCCTCCACCTATTCTTTTCTATTTTT
>NW_006935401.1:2269-2827 GCF_000298275.1 Orycteropus afer afer
AAGAGATGCTAAAGGGAGTCCTCTGAACAGAGAACCAAAAATAGCAAATAACAACTGACCATTAATACACAAGATGACATGACCCAGAAACTACAGCTATGGATATATCCAAAGTAAAATGAGCTTACAAGATTTTAAACAGGGAACCAGAGATATCAACTGGCAAGTGAGGACAACTACAAACAAAATGAGGGAAAAGACTGTGTAGTCACAGAACTTTTAAATGGTGAGGAGGTTAAGAGAGTTGCAAGATACAATGGACTGTTCTAAACTTGGGGAAAAAATTATAAATCATAGGGTAACCACAAAGAAAAATGATAAACCTTCACATCACAATAAAAAAGAGGACAAGCACAAATATTCATTATAGAGTAAAACAACAGCAATAAAGGAAATGGTAACACGATTCATAAACATAATGGGCTCAGCACAGAAAATAATATGGAACAAAGAAACGAGGGACACCATGAAAAAACACATAACAAAATGACAGCAACACATTCAAACTTATCAATAAGTACCCTGAATGTAAATGGATTAAATATACCACTCAAGAGA
>NW_006935402.1:0-840 GCF_000298275.1 Orycteropus afer afer
ACCCAAATCACAGTTAAAAAAAAAAAAAAGATGGAAATACAGTCACTATACCAAAAAGAATTTGTCAGTGTTCACCCATTTCAGGAGGTAGCATATGATCAAGAGCCAATGATATTGAAAGAAGTCCAAGCTGCACTGAAGGAATTGGTGAGAAAAAGTGTCCAGGAATTGACAGAATACCTTTCCAACAGATGAATGCAATCTGGTGGCCCTTAGTTGTTTATGCCAAGAAATTCTGACGATAGCTACCTGACCAACCAACTGAAACAGATCCATATTTGTGCCCATTCCAAAGAAAGTTGATCCAACAGAATGCAGAAATTATTGAACATTGTTCATTAAGATCACACACAAGTAAAATTTTGCTGAAAATAATTCAAAAATAGTTGGAGCAGTACATTGACAAGAAACTGCCAGAAATTCAAACTGGATTCAGAAGAGGGCATGAAAGGGATATTATTGCTGATGTTAGGTGGATCTTGGCTGAAAGCAGAGAATCCCAAAAAGATATTTACCTGGGTTCTATTGATTATGCAAAAGCATTCCACTGTGTAGATCATAACAAATTATTGATAACATTGTGAAGAATGGGAATTCCAAAATACTTAATTACGCTCATGAGGAACCTGTACATAGACCAACAGGCAGCCATTTGAACAGAATAAGGAAATACTGTATGGTTTAAAATCAGGAAAGGTGTGTGTCAGTGTTGTATCCTTTCATTATAATTATTCAATCTGTTTTTGTTTTTGTTGTTGTTGCTGTTAGATGCCGTTGAGTCATCGCTGACTCATAGTGACCCTATGTACAGCAGAACAAAACACTGCCTGGTTCTGTGCC
>NW_006935402.1:2000-2744 GCF_000298275.1 Orycteropus afer afer
CTTTCTGGTATTCTTTGCTTTCAGCCAAGATCCATCTGACATCAGCAATGATATCTCTCATTCCACATCCTCTTCTGAATCCAGCTTGCATTTCTAGAAGTTCCCTGTCAATATACTGTTGCAACCATTTTTGAATTGTCTTCAGCAAGATTTTACTTGCATGTGTTATTAATGATATTGTTTGATAATTTCCATGTTCTGTGGAATCACCTTTCTTTGCAATTGGTACAAATATGGATCTCTTCTAGTCAGTTGGCCAGGTAGCTGTCTTCCAAATTTCTTGGCATAGATGAGTGAATGCCTCCAGCAGGGCATCCATTTGTTGAAACATCTCAATGGGTATTCTGTCAATTCCTGGAGTCTTGTTTTTCACCAGTTCCTTCAGTCTGTATGCTGAGCAAATAATCTGAGAAGCTGGACTATATGAAGAAGAGCACAGAATCAGGACTGGAGGAAGACTCATTAACAACCTGAGATATGGAGATGAAACAACTTTGCTTGCTGAACTGAAGAAGACTTGAAGTATTTACTGATGAAGATCAAAGACTACCATCTTCTGTATGGGTTACACTTCAAGGTAAAGAAAACCAAAATCCCTACAACAGGACCAATAAGCAACATTATTGATAAATAGAAAAAAAACTGAAGTTGTCAAGGATTTTATTTTACTTGGATCCACAATCCATACCTATAGAAGCAGCAGTCAAAAAATCAAACTCAAAATGATTAAAAAAAAAAAAAAAA
>NW_006935403.1:0-518 GCF_000298275.1 Orycteropus afer afer
AGGCACAACAGCTGAATTTGATGTCCCCTCCCAAGGTGGGAAAGTTTGGGTAAAAATAAATGATGAATGGAAGGAAGGAGAAATAATAGCTGAAGCTAAAGGATTGAATAAATGGGTTATGCAGTGGGGAAAATCCAACATTGTGCTGATACCTAAAGATAGACTCAGAACAAGAGAATAATATCATCTCAGTTAAATATTATCAGATACTATAAGGATGATAATGAAAAAAAAACTTTTGGATCAGATGGACAAATACAGCAGACTTGAATGGCTTGTATCTGAATAATCTCACCCTTAGGACTCTTTGCCTTGCTGAAAGACCAATTGTTAATGACCTTGGGACCAGTAATATGATTGGGAGGGGCAAATTAATCTTTCAAGTATGAAAGGGCTAATGGCTAGAAGAGCCAGGGGGTGCATTGCAGTGAATTGCTTGATGTGGCCCTTCTAGCCATTGTCCTCCATTCTGTGATGTTTTGTAAATCTCATTATCCATGCCTATTTGGTGTGGTGTG
>NW_006935403.1:2035-2884 GCF_000298275.1 Orycteropus afer afer
AATGGAAGAACATCCCATGGTCATGGGTAGGAAGATTGAACACTGTGAAAATGTCAATTCTACCCAAAGCAATCTATACATTCAATGCAATACCAATCCAGATCTCATCAACATTTTTGTTGTTGTTGTTGTTGTTATTTGCCATCGAGTCGGCCCCAACATTTTTAGGGATATGGAAAAACCAATCACTAACTTCATATGGAAAGGAAAGAGACCTTGGATAAGCAAAGCACTATTGAAGAAGAGAAACAAATTAGGAGGTCTCACATGGGTGGATCTTAAAACCTGCTATACAGCCACAGTAGTCAAAACTGCCTGGTATTGGTTTAATGACGGACACATAAACCAATGGAATAGAATTGAGAACCCAGAAATAGATCCATCGACCTATGGTCAGTTGATCTTTGAAAAAGGGCTGAAATTCATTAAATGGGGAAGAGAATGTTTGTTTAATAAATGGTGCTGTCAAAACTGGAGATCCATTTGCAGAGAAATGAAACAAGATCTGTACATCACACTACACACAAAAACGAACTCCAGATGGATCAAAGACTTAAATATGAAACCTAAAAACTACAGAGTTCCTCTAGGAAAATCTAGGGGCAAATTTAGGGGCCGTAATATATGGCATAAATAGACTCTCAAGCATAACTTAAAATACACAAGAGAAACCAGCTGATTGGGACCTTCCAAAAATTAAATTTTTTTGTGTTTCCAAAGACTTCTCCAAAAGAGCCAAAGAGAACCTACAGATTGGGAAAAAATATTTGGTAATAACATATCTGACTAAGGGACTTATCTGTAGAATTTATAGAAAACTCCAATACCTCAATAACAAAAAGACAAACA
>NW_006935404.1:0-636 GCF_000298275.1 Orycteropus afer afer
CTCATTGTTGTTTTGATTTGCATCTCTCTAACGGCTAATGATCGTAAGCACTTCTTCATATGTTTGTTGGCCACCTGAATATCCTCTTTGATGAAGTATCTATTCATGTCTTCTGCCCATTTTTCAATTGGATTATTTGTCTTTTTTTGTTGAGGTGTCAGAATTTTCTATAAATTCCAGAGATAAGTCCCTTGTCAGATGTGTCATTGCTGAATATTTTTCACAATCTGTAGGTTCTCTTTTAACTCTTTTGGAGAAGTCTTTGGAAGCACCTAAAAATTTAATTTTGAGAAGGTCCCATTCATCTAGTTTCTCTTCTGCTTTTTGTGCATTTTGGGTTATGCTTGATAGTCTATTTATGCCAAATATTAGGGTCCCTCAATTTGCCCCTAGTTTTTCCTTGAGGAACTTTATAGTTTTAGGTTTCACATTGAAGTCTGATTCATCTGGAGTTAGTTTTGGTGTATGGTGTGAGTTACAGATCTTATTTAACTTTTCTGAAAATAGATATCCAATTTTGCCAGCAACATTTGTTAAACAGACAGTCTCTTCCCAATTTAATGGATTTCGGCACTTTGTAAAAGATCAGCTAACCATAGGTCAATGGATCTGTTTCTGGGTTCTCAATTCTATTCC
>NW_006935404.1:2801-3594 GCF_000298275.1 Orycteropus afer afer
TCAGCTTGAGAAATGCCAAGCATGTTCTTCCCTTTTGGCTTTCCAACTCTATGTCTTTGCACATTTCATTATAATAATTGACTTTGTCTTCTTGACCTGCCCTTTCAAATCTTCTGTTCAGCTCTCTTATATTGTTATTTCTTCTATTTGCTTTAGCTACTCTCCATTCAAGGGCAAGTCTCAGAGTCTCTTCTGACTTCCATTTTGGTCTTTTCTTCCTTTTCTGTCCTTTTAATGCCTTTTGTTTTCTTCATGGATGATGTTCTTGATGTCATCCCACAGTTCTTCTGGTTTTTGGTCACTGATTTTCAATGCATCAAATCTATTCTTAACACAGTCTCAGAGTTCCAGCAAGATGGCAGACAAGGCAGAAAAACCGCACAGACCCTCTTCAACAAAGAAAAGGAAAACCAATTAACAGACACAGAAGATAATCTTGGACCCCTGAGCCTTGAAGGGAAGGATATAGAAGTGGAATAAATCCCAACTAGCAGAAGAATTTGTGTGAAAATACCAAAAAGGAGACATACAGAGCTGCAGTCTGGCAGCAATCCTGAGCACTCCTGATGGCACAGACAGCTTGGAGATTCCTGAGTGGTGGTAGGACCTAAGAATTAAACTAAAAATCAACCTGCAAGCCAAGGACTGCAAGGAAGACTGTGCACAGTGGCTGGGGAACAAACAGAGAAGGTGAAGAGAAAGGTGGGCTGAACAGTGGACTTTTGCCTGTCCAGAGAGTGCCGCCATTTTGAAGATTTAAGAAGCGGCTTGACTATTTTGGATATTTAAAGAG
>NW_006935405.1:0-2958 GCF_000298275.1 Orycteropus afer afer
TAGGATATATATCTAATAATAAGATTTCTGGGTCAAATGGTATCTCCAATTCCAGCTCTCTAAGGAATCACCATACTGCTTTCCATAGTGGTTGTATCACTTCACAGTCCCACCAGCAGTGTACGAGGGTTCCAATCTCTCCACATCCCTCCCTGCCAGCATTGGTTATTTTCTGTCTCCTTGAACCTTGCCATCAATGCTGGGGTGAGATGGCATCTTATTGTTGTTTTGGTTTGCGTCTCTCTGATGGCCAGTGATCGTGGGGTTCTCTTCATGTATTTGCTGGCAACTTGAACATCCTTCTTGGTGAAGTGTTTATTCATGTCTTCTGCCCTATTTTTTAATTGGATTGTTAATCTTTTTGTTGTTGAGGTGTTGGAGTTTTCTATAAATTTTAGAGATAAGTCCCTTGTCAGATATGAAATTAATGGCAAGTATGAATTTGTTGCTATCATTTTGTTATGTGCTTTTTCATGGTATTCCTAATTTCTTTGTTCCATATAATTTTCTGTACTGAGCTTATTTTGTTTATGAAGCATGTTATCACTTCCTTTGTTGCTATTTTTTTAATATTTGCTAAATATTTGTGCTGGTTCTCTTTTTTACTTTGATGTGAAGGTTGATGATTTCTCTTTGAAGTTATCCTGTGATATATAGTTTTCTTCCCAATTTACAACAGTCCATTCTATTTTGTAGTTGTCTTGACTTCCCTACCATTTAGAAATTCTGTAACTACACAATTTTTTCCCTCTTTTTTTGTAGTTTGTAGTTTGTAGTTGTCCACATTTGTCAATTGATGTGTCTGGTTCCCTGTTTACAATCTTGTAGGCTTATTTCTTTGGATACTTCCATAACTGGGTTGGCTTCTGGGTTATGTCACCATGTGTGTTAATGGTCAGTTGTTGTTTGCTGTTGCTTCTTCTCTGTCCAAAGGACTACCTTTAGCATTTCTTGTATGGTTGGTCTGGTTTTAACACATTCCCTTAATTTCTGCTTATCTGGAAATTTCATAATTTCTCCATCATATTTGAGGGGCAATTTTTCTGGGTACATAATTCTTGGTTGGAAATTTTTCTCTTTCAGAGTTATATATATATATCATACTATTGTCTTCTCACCTGCATGATTTTTGTTGAAAAATCCAAGCTTAGTCTTATTGGTTGCCCCTTGTAAGTACCTTTTCATTTTTCCCATGCTGCTTGAAGAATTCTTTCTTTGTCTGGTTTTGGTGAGTTTGATAATGATATATCTTGGTGACTTTCTTTTGGGGTCTATCCTGTTTGGGGTTCAATGGACTTCTTGAATGGATATATTCTCATACCAGGAAAATTCTCTTCCAACAAATCTTCGACAATTTTTTTCTGTGATTTGATTTGTCTCTTCCTTGATCTGTCTCTCAATTTGTCAAAGATATCTAAATATAATTCTTTTGAATTCCTTATGAGGGAGTTCTAATGCTGCTTCTTCCTCAGGGATGTGTTTTGAGTCTGTATCCTGGTCCCGTGTTTCTCCTGCTTTATCTTGCTTCTTTGTGTGGACTGTGATGCTCTGTTTTCTCCAAAGCATTCTGAATGTTTTTGTGTTTATATTTAATTGGTGATTGTATGTTGGAATGACTTACCCACGATTTATGTTTTCTTTGTTATCTACATAAGCAAGATACTATGCTGTGCTCCTCTATTTGCTAGTTTGCAGCACTTATATACTCACCACCTGTCTCCTTTCCTGTTGTCAGCCTCTGTATGTTCTTGCCGTCACCGGCAAATAGCCTGTTCTTAGGTCCCTGGAATGAGAATGAGAATTCTGTCACTTTAAATTCCAAAATGGCCACCACTTGTAAAGATGCAAAATGGCTGTGCTCTTGGTCATTTTAAATATACAAAATAGCCACCCTTGTAAACATTCCAAATGACTGTGCCTCAGTCACTTTAAATATCCAAAAAGGTTGCCGTTTGTAAACAATCAAAATGCCTGCACATTCCAAACAGTAGAAAATCCACAGCTCAGATTGTCTCCCTCCTTGCTCTTTTCCTTCCTAGTCATAGGCCACCAGTGCAGTCATCCCTGCAGCCCTTGGTGACTAGGTCTGATTTTTAGGTCAATTCTTAAGTCCCAACACCACTTGGAAATATTCAGGCTGTTGGTCTCATCAGAGTAGCTGACGGTCCAGTACTCTGACCATCTCTATACTCACTGCTTTCATTCCGGTTTTTCCACTAGTTGGTGCATAATTGACTTTTGTATAGTTCCTTTCAAAGCTCAGGGCTCCAGGATTATCTTCCACATCTTTGTCAATTGCTTTCTCTTTTCTTCTTTGAAGAGGGTCTGTGTAGCTTCCACAAGTAATGTTTTGCTGTAGATAATTTTAAAAGGTGCAACAGTGCAATGACAGCCAGCTTTAGAAGTGGATGTGGAATGAGAAGTGCCAGCTGGATCTTGACTGCAACAAAGACCAGAATGTTGTTTATGTGTGTATTATTAACTATGCAAAGACATTTGACTGTGTGGATAATAAAAAAAATTAATCAAGGACTGGCTAGAGGAATAGTTTTATTTTCTAATTTACCTTTCAAATTATAATAAAGTAATTTATCCTTAGCAAGTAAACTTCTACTTCTTTGACTCTAAGGCAATTGGAATGCAAAAGATGGAAACAAAGAAGAATCACTAGTAGGTGGAAAATTTGGCCTTAGGGATAGAAATAACCTTGGATATAGCATGATAGAATTTTGCAGGACCAATGACTTATTCATTGCAAATACCTTTTTTCAACAACACAAATGATGGATATACACATGGACTTCACCAGATGGCGTACACCGGAATCAGATCAACTGTATGTGTGGCAAGAGGTGATAGAAAAAGTCAATATCTTCAGCCAGAAAAACTCCAGGAACTAATTGTGCAACAGAACATCAACTACTATGAAAGTTCAAGTTGAAGTTGAAGATAAGTAAA
>NW_006935406.1:0-2858 GCF_000298275.1 Orycteropus afer afer
TTGATATCCTAGGCATTAGTGAGCTGAAATGGACCGGTTTTGGACATTTTGAATCAGACAACCATATGATCTATTATGCCGGGAATGACAAATTGAAGAGGAATGGCATGGCATTCATCATTACAAAGGATGTTTCAAGCTCTGTCCTGAAGTACAATGCTGTCAGTGACAGGATAATATCCATATGTCTACAAGGAAGATCAGTTAATACTACTGTTATTCAAATTTACGCACCAACCACCAAAGCCAAAGATGAAGATATTGAAGATTTTTATCAACTTCTGTATTCTGAAATTGATGGAACATGCAATCAGGATGTGTTGCTTATCACTAGTGATTGGAATGCAAAATTTGGAAACAAAGAAGAATCACTAGTAGTTGGAAAATTTGGCCTTCGTGACAGAAGTAATGCTGGAGATTGCATGATCAAATTTTGCAAGACCAATGACTTGTTCATTGCAAATACATTTTTCAACAACACAAATGGCAGCGATAAACATGGACTTCACCAGATGGAGTACACAGGAATCAGATTGACTACATGTGTGGCAAGAGGAGATGCAAAAGCTCAGCCAAAACAAGGCCAGGAGCTGATTGTGGAACAGACCATTAACTGCTCATATGCAAGTTCAACTAGAAGTTGAAGACGATTAAAACAAGTCTATGAGAGCCAAAATATGACCTTGAATATATCCCTCCTGAATTTAAAGACTATCTAAAGAATAGATTTGGTGCACTGAACACCAATGACCGAAAACCAGAATTGTGGGATGACATCAAGAGCATCATCCATGAAGAAAGCAAGAGGTCAGTAAAAATATGAGAAAGAAAAGACCAAAATGGATGTCAGAAGAGACTCTGAAACTTGCCCTTGAGTGAAGAGTACCTAAAGCAAATGCAAGAAATGACAAGATAAAAGAGCTGAACAGAAGATTTCAAAGAGCAGCTTGAGCAGGCAAAGCCAATTATTATAATGAAATGTGCAAAAACCTGGCGTTAGAGAACCGAGAGGGAAGAACATTCTCATCATTTCTCAAGCTGAAAGAACTGCGGAAAAAATTTAAGCCTCGAGTTGCAATACTGAATGATTCTATGGGCAAAATACTGAATTATGCAGGAAACATCAAAAGAAGATGGAGGGAATACACAGAGTCACTGTACCAAAAAAAACTGGTCAATCTTCATCCATTTCAGGAGGTGGCATATGTTCAAGAACCAATGGTATTTAGGGAAGGGGTTGAAGCTGCACTGAGGGAATTGGCAAGGAATAAGTCTCCAGAAATTGACAGAATACCCATTGAGATGTTTCAAGAAACAGATGCCCCACTGGAGGCACTCACTCGGTTATGCCAAAAGATTTGGAAGACAGCTACCTGGCCAACTAACTGGAAGAGATCCATATTTGTACCCATTCCAAAGAGAGGTGATCCCACAGAATGTGGAAATTATTGATCAATATCATTATTATCAAATGCAAGTAAAATCTTACTGGAGATAATTCAAAAATGATTGCAGCAGTATTTTGACAGAGAACTTCCAGAAATGCAAGTTGGATTCAGAAGAGGATGGTGGAATGAGGGATATCATTGCTGATGTCAGATGGATCTTGGCTCAAAGCAAAGAAAACCAGAAAGATGTTTACTTGTGTTTTTTTGTCTGTGCAAAAACATTTGATTGTGTGGATGATAAGAAATTGTGAAGAATGGGAATTCCAGAACACTTAATTGTACTCATAGCGAAACTGCACATAGACCAGGAGGTTGTCATTCAGATAGAAAAAGGGAACACTGCATAGTTTAAAATCAAGAAGGGATTGTGTCAGCGCCATACTTATTCAATCTGTATGCTGAGCAAATACTCCAAGAAGCTAGACTATTTGAAGAAGAATGTGGCATCAGGATTGGAGGAAGAATCATTAACAACCTGTGATACGTTGACAACACAGCCTTGCTTGCTGAAAGTGAGGATGACTTTAAGTACTTACTGATGAAGATTGAAGAATACAGTCTGCAGTATGGATTACATCTCAATATAAAGAAAACAAAAATCCTCACAACGACATGTAAGCAACATTATGTTAAATGGAGAAAAGATAGAAATTGTCAAAGACTTCACATTGCTTGGTTCTACAATCAATGCCAGGACATCAGATGAGGTATAGCACTGGGCTAATCGGTTGCAAAGGACCTCTTTCAAGGGCTGAAGAGCAAAGATGTCTCCTTGAGGACTAAGTTGTGTCTGACACAAGTCATGGTATTTTCAATCACCTCATATACATGTGATAGCTGGACAATGAATAAGGAAGACCGAAAAAAAAAATAATGCTTTTGAGCTGTGGTGTTGGTGAAGAATGCTGAAAGTACTGTGGACTGCTAAAAGAACTAACAGGTCTGTCCTGGAGGAAGTGTAGCCAGAATGCTCCTTGGAGGTGAGAATGCCCAGACTTCATTTCACATACTTTGGTCATGTTGTCAGAAGGGGCCATTCCCTGGAGAAGGATGTCATGCTTGGTAAGGTGGAGGGTCTACAAAAGAGGTAAAGGTCCTCATTGAGATGGATTGACCTGGTGGCAGCGGCAATGGGCTCAAGTATAGCAAGAATCATGGAGCTGGCTCAGGACCACGTGGTGTTTCATTCTGCTGTGCATAGGGTCGGTATGAGTCAGAGATGACTCGACAGCACCTAACACCAACAACAGCCCACAGAGTGCTTTTCTCAAAAAAAATCCAACAACTTCAGTATGCAAAAGATATGTGTTATACACACTTTCCATTTCATCATAGAGATTCTCAAAGTAAAGATTTAATAAAGCTAATAATTTTACAGATTCATTAAGGAATTCTTTTTTTTTTTTTTTT
>NW_006935407.1:0-683 GCF_000298275.1 Orycteropus afer afer
AAAAAAAAAAACAGCATAAATAGCAACTATACATATGGATCTCACCAGATGCAATATACAGGAATCAAATCAACTACAACCACAGGAAGAGTCTATGGAGAAGCCCAATATTGAGTCAGAATAAGGAAGAGAAGGGTGATGTACCAAATATGAGTGATTAGCATGGTGGCATTGAGAAAGATGAAGACATAGAGAGGTGCATGGGGAGATACAGACAACAAAGATGAACCCTTTGCGCATACAATACTGCATTGTCAGTGAAGGCAAACATTAATATACGGGTGGATAGATGGGTGGATAGGCTGAACTATTATATGTGTCTATGCAGGGAGGAATGTGACCATGACCATGTATAGGGTTGGCAGATAATTATTCTACAAGTGTATTTGTATGTTCTGTAAGAATTCCCAGATATATAGTAGAGCTGACAAGGGGTAAGGTTGTAGTCACTTCTTGGTCACAGCCAGCTACCCAAAGTGAGTGAGTAGTTGGACCTGTGGGCTCAAGACCATGGTTGCAGAGGACATCAAGCTCAATTGGCATAATAAACTACACAAAAACATTGTTCCACATCCTACTTTGGTGAATAGTGATTGAGATCTTAAAAACCGCAAGCAGCCATCTAGATGCAATGATGGGTTTCTCCTCAACCAGAGCAAAGAAGAATGAAGAAAACCATATAT
>NW_006935407.1:2093-3062 GCF_000298275.1 Orycteropus afer afer
CCTCGGAAACCCAAGGAGGGGTCGCTATGAGTCAGGGCCGACTCGACGGCACATAACAACAACAACAACAACATAGCCAGGACAGCACATGTTATTTTCTGTGTTTTGACCTCCGCTATCAGTGCTAAGGTGAAATGATATCTCTTTGTTGTTTTGATTTGCATCTCTCCAATACCTAATGATAGCAAGCATTTCTTCATGTGTTTCCAACCAAAAAACCAAATTCAACGCCGTCAAGTCAAATCCGACTCATAGTGACCCTTCCTTGGGTTTCCAAGGCAATAACACCACAGAAGTAGATTGCCCAATCTTCCTTCTTCATGTGTTTAGCTGCCTGAAAGTCTTTGGTGAAGTGTCTGTTGATATCTTCTGCCCATTTGTTAATTGGATTATTTGTCTTTTTCTTGTTGAGGTATTGAAGTTTTTATAAATTTTAGAGATTAGCCCAGTGTCCAATATGTCATTGTCAACTCTTTTTTCCTCAGTCTGTTGGATCTTTTTTCACTGTTTTGGTGAAATATTTTGATATGCTAAGTGTCTGCTTCTTAGGAGATCCCAGTCATCTATTTTGGCTTCTTGTGCTTTCCCATTTTTGTTATATCTGATATGCATTAATACTTTGTAATAGAGCCCCGAAGTTTGTCCCAATTTTTTTTTTTTTTATTTTTTAAATCATCTTTATAATTTTAAGTTTTACATTCAGGTTTTTTATCTTACTTGAGTCCTTTTTGTGTATGGTATAAGATATGGGTCCTGTTTTATTTTGCTACAAATGAATATCCGGTTTTGCCAGCACCACTTGTTAAAGACACTATCTCTTCTCCATTTGAGCTTTGGCTCTTTGTCAAAGATCAGCCATCCATACCAAAACCAAACCAAACTCAGTGCCCTTGGGTCATTCCAACTCATAACAACCCCTCTTTGGGTTTCCAAGGCATCATCTCTACAGAAGCAGATTGCCCAGTCTTT
>NW_006935408.1:0-576 GCF_000298275.1 Orycteropus afer afer
TGACTGTAAGAGATCCTTATTTGTACCCATTCCAAAGAAAGGTGATCCCACAGAATGTAGAAATTATTGAACAATATCATTAATATTACATGCAAGTAAAATTTTACTGAAGATAATTCAAAAACGATTACAGCAGTTTATAGACAGAACTTCCAGGAAGGCAAGCTGGATTCAGAAGGGGACTTGGTGCAAGGGATATCATAACTAATGTCAGATGGATTTTGGCTCAAAGCAAAAAATGCCAGAAAGATGTTTACTTGTGTTTTATTGAGTATGCAAAGGCATTTGATTGTGTGGATCACAACAAATTGTGGATAACATTGAGAAGAATGGGAATTCCAGAACACTTAATTGTACTTATGAGGAACCTGTACATAGACCAGGAGGCTGTCGTTTGAACAGAACAAGGGGATACTGCATGGCTTAAAATCAAGAAGGGAGTGCATCAGGGTTGTATTCTTTCACCATACTTATTCAATCTGTATGCTGAGCAAATAATCTGAGAAGCTGGACTATATGAAGATGAACATGTCATCAGGATTGGGGAAAGGCTCACTAACAACCTGAGATATGCAG
>NW_006935408.1:2154-2930 GCF_000298275.1 Orycteropus afer afer
CTAAACTTTTGTTTGTCAAGAGATGTCCTAATTTCACCATCATCTTTGAGGGACAATATGGTGGATATAATAATTCTTGATTGGCATTTTTTTTTTCTTTCAGGGTTTTATGTATGTCATCCCATTGCCTTCTTGCCTGAATGGCAGAAATCCAAGCTTAATCTTAATTGATTCTCCTTTGTAGGTGATTTCATTTTTCCTGAGCTGTTTTAAGGATTCTTTGTCTTTTGTTTTGGAAAGTTTAATTATGATCTTCGTGATTTTCTTTTGGGGCCTATCGCTGTATGGGTTTCATTGAGTTTCTTGAATGCATATCTTCTTGTCTTTCATGTTATTAGGGATGTTTTCTTCCAAAAAATTGTCAACAATTTTCTCAGTGCTTTTTTGAGTCTCTTCCCAAGTTCTGGAATTTCATTAACATGTGAATTATTTCTCTTGATGGTATCTCACATAATTCACAGCTTTCTTCATTTTTTTTTCTTTTTTTCCTGATTGTTACTCTAAGAGATTAGCATTACAAGACTTCTTCTCAATCACTCTAATTCTGAGTTCCTTTCATTCAGTTCTTCTGTTTTGTCCTTCCAGTCCCTAATCTATTTCTGAAATTTTAGTATTAATCTTCTGGATTTCTATTTGCTGTTTTTGCATGATTTCTAGTTTTCCATTTATTTTGTTATTTTCTTCATGTATTATTTTCTAGAATTCTTCTAGAATTTTGTCTGTGTTTTGCTTGATTTTGTCTGTGGTTTCCTCAAACTTTCTCTCAATCTGTTCAA
>NW_006935409.1:0-2884 GCF_000298275.1 Orycteropus afer afer
CATTGCAGCTATTGCCGATAACAGCAACCAAGGAATCGTAAGTCTAGCCTTTTCCTCGTCATTCTGTATTTCTGTATACATACAACTAGCCAATTCCTCAGGAGTTAGATCCACCTCTCCTAAATCCCATGAATAGCTTTTGCCTTGGGTGACTGATCTCAACAAAAAAACTGCTTCAATCCATGGGTTTCTTTTATCCCATCCAGAAGCCAAAGGTTTCTTACTTTCCCGTTTATCTCCTTTCTCCCAAAACCACATATTCCAGTGAGTCTGGGCCATTGCAGCGAATCCCACTTCTGACACCAATTGCTTGAACAATTTCTCTTAGAAAGATCAGCACTAGGCCGGTCCCCATGAGGCAGAGGTCAAAGATGTCCCAAATGTCCAAACTACCATGCCACTCCATCATTTCAGACATTAACTACTCCTCCTCCTCCCAATAATTTCCCCAGTCTTAGGGTTCTGTATTTTGCTGTAATGCCTCACAGAACTCACAGACACCCAAGGGTTCGTCTCACATAGTAGTAATGGAGGCTGGCAGGCTGGTGAGTCCCAGGTCCGAGAGTAGGTCTGGCGGATCCTCCCAACTCTCGGGGTTTGACAAACCTTGATCAGCAGATCAGGTGACGGCTGCTGTCCCAAATCCAGGGGTGAGATGAGGATGATCCAAGACACAAAGCCGGAGGAAGAGGAGAGCCAATCTTCCCAGGAGATTATACCCTGAGGGAAGCTAAGGGTGGTGATTTGAATTATACCCTCCAACAAGGCAGGACTCAAGATACATTCCACCTGTGTTGCCCCAACAGAATTAACCTAAATCCCATCACAGGGTTGATTGCCAGTCATTATAGGGAATGACTACTATCAGCTGCCCAGCCAAGTTGATACCTGACCTTAACTACCACAGCACCCCAAACAGGCATGGATAATGGGATTTACATAACATCACAGAATGGAGGATAATGGCTAGAAGGGCCACATCAAGCAATTCACTGCATTATCAAACAATATAATTGATATCACACACAAGTAAATCTTACTGAAGATAATTCAAAAATGGTTGCAGAAGTATAATGACAGAAAAATTCCAGAAATATAAGCTGGTTTCAGGAGGGGACATGGAAGGTGGATATCATAACTGGTGTCAGATGGATCTTGACTGAAAGCAAAGAATACCAGAAAGACGTTTACTTGTGCTTTATTGACTATGAAAAGACATTTGATTGTGTGGATCATAACAAATTATGGATAACCTTACGAAGAATGGGAATTCCAGAACACTTAATTGTATTCATGAGGAACCTGTACATGGACCAGGAGGCTGTCATTCAAACAGAACAAAGGGCTATTGCATGGTTTAAAATCAGGAAGGGAGTGTCTCAGGGTTGTACACTTTCACCATACATATTCAATCTGTATGCTGAGCAATAATCCAAGAAGTTGGACTATATGAAGAATGTGACATCAGAATTGGAGGAAGGCTAATTAACAACCTGAGATATGCAGATGACCCAAATTTCCTTGATGAAAGTGAGGATGACTTAGAGCAGTTACTGATGCAGATTAAAGACTGCAGTCTACAGTGTGGATTATACCTCAATATAAAGAAAACAAAAATCTTCACAACTGGACCAAAAAGCAGCCTCACAATAGATGGAGAAAAGATTGAAGTTGTCAAAGACTTCATATTACTTGGTTCTACAATCAATGCCAATGGAAGCAGAAGTCATCAAAAGACATATTGCACTGGGAAATCTGCTGCAAAAGACCTTTTTCAAGCCTTGAAGAGCGAAGACATCTCCTTGAAGACTAAGATGTGCCTAACCCAAGTCATGATATTTTCAATAGCTCATATGTATGTGAGAGCTGGACAATGAATAAGGAAGATCGAAGAAGAATTGATGCTTTTGAGTTGTGGTGTTGGTGAAGAATGCTGAAAAGTACTGTAGATTGCTAAAAGAACTAACAAATCTCTCCTGGATGAAGTGCATCTGGAATGCTCCTTGGAAGCGAGGATGGCCAGACTTCATCTCACCTTCTTTGGTCATGTTGTCAAAAGGAACCAGCCTCTGGAGAAAGATGTCATACTTTGTAAAGTAGAAGGTCAACAAAAGAGGCAAAGGCCCTCAAAAAGGTGAATTGACATGGTGGCTGCAGCGAGCGATGGGCTCAGGTATAGTAGGGATCGTGAGGCTGCCACAGGACCAAGTTGTGTTTTGTTCTGTTATACATAAGGTCGCTATGAGTCAGAGATGATGCGACGGCACATAACAACAGCAATATACGCATGTGAGAGCTAGACAATGAATAAGAAAGACCAAAAAAGAAATGATGCATTTGAATTATGGTGCTGAGAAAGAAAAATTAATAACCAGTGACTTCCAGAAAAACAAACAAATCTATCTGAGAACAAATACAGCCAGAATGTTCCTTAGAAGCAAGGATAGCAAGAATCTTGGGACTGTGCCTTTTTACATGCCAGCCTCGGGTTTGCCAGTCTCAGCAGCCAGCAGTTTCCTGAGTTAAGAAAACCTCCAGCTTCAGTAAGCCAGAAGCAAGAAGCAGAGCTGAAGCATAAGGACAAGGGGCTTTCACCCATCCCATATTGGCTGGCACTTTGAACTCAGACTTCTGACTTGCTAAACTATAACAGAATAGACCCCTATTTGTTCAAACCATCCATTTGTGGTATTTTCTGTTAGAGCAGCACTAGAGAACTAGAACACTTGGTAAAGTAGAGGGGCAATGAAAAGGAGGAAGAACCTGGATGAGATGGAATGACACAGTGGCTGCAGTGATGGGTTCAAGCATAGCAATGATTGTAAGCATGATGTCAGATAAGGCAGTGTGATAGTTGAAGATGTGTCAACTTGGCTGGACTCCA
>NW_006935410.1:0-824 GCF_000298275.1 Orycteropus afer afer
TGTTGATGAATGCCTCACCATTCCTCTTCAATTTGTCATTCCCAGCATAGAGCATATGGTTGTCTGATTCAAAATGTCCAAAGTCAGTCCATTTCTGCTCACTAATGCCAGGATATTTATCTTTATGTGGTTGATTTCATTTTAGACAACTTCCAATTTTCCTAGATTCGTACTTTGTGCATTCTAAGTTCTTCTTATTAATGGATGTTTGAAACTGTTTCTTGGCATGTTGAGTTGTGTCACATTGGCAAATGGAGGTTCTGAAAGCTTTACTCCATTCACATCATTATTGTCAACTCTACTCTGAGTATCAGCTCTTCCCTAGTCATATTTGGACTTCTTCTGACCTGAGGGGCTCATCTTCTGGCACTGTATTGGACAATGTTTCAGGGCTATTCATAATGTTTTCCAGTAATATATCAGACAGTATTTCACCGGTATTCATAAGGTTTTCATTGGCCAACTATTTGAGAAGTGGATCACTTCTTCCTTCTTCTAAGTCTGTCCTAGTCTGTTAACTCTGCTGAAACCTGCCAACATGGGTAACGCTGCTGGCATTTGCAACACTGGTGGTATAACTTCCAGCCTCATAGCAACACGTAAGCCACCACAGGATGACAAACTGACAGACAAGTTCTTCTCCTTTCTTTTCCAAACCACTCTACTCACTTCCCAGTTACCCTTAAAACATCTCCAACCCCCTGGCACCTGGCTCTGGTTTCAGGCCACCCCTTAAAGCTGCTCCAAACCCCCTTGCACCATACATACATGATGATGATGTTGTTACTAGTCTCTTAAGCAAAATTTTCAATTAGGAATTAGCC
>NW_006935410.1:1984-2910 GCF_000298275.1 Orycteropus afer afer
ATGAGCCCATTTCCTATCCGTGATACTAAATAAGCCATTAGGAAGAAGATACCATGTATGGTTTGGATCCCTGGGTCACTGGAAAATACCAGAAGAAGAAACTCAGTGATTGCTGTATGATTGATCATCTCCATCTTGACATCTTCACAAAGTGTAGTCTTTGTACTGGAATCAAACACACAGGAGTAAGGCCACTAAAGATTTGTAAGCAGTTGCATTAACATTTCATCTTCCCAGTGGCATAAATGCATTGACTTATATTACTATTACTTGTGGATAAATATTTTACAATTGACTAGTTCCCAAATGAGGGAGCACTGATAGTAGTGTTTGCCAGTTTCTGTGGTGTAAATATTTTCACTGTGACCATATTCAGAGGAAGAGAGAAAATGTATACATAATATTTGTCACACATAGAATTTGTGGTATGGCAATAACTACTGAATAAGTAAATGAAATTAAAATAAATAATGAACAGTTATTTAGTATTTACTCTGCATCAAGCAAAGATAAATGTAGTGGTTAAGGTAACGTTTCTGATTCTGGAATTCCTGGGTTTGTACATTTTCCTTGTAACATATTGGCTATAGTTATATGACAAGTTAATCATCTGTACCTAAGTTTCATAATTTTGTCTGAGAAATAGTCTGATGACTTAATTTGTTCATGTATATTAAAACCTTATTAGTCTTTCACTTATTGTACTAATAAGAAAATGTTGGCAAATGGTGATCTTGATATTGAAGGTGATGCATATTATTTATTTTAACCCGCAGAAATTGGGAAATGACGTGGTGATGGAGACCAAGAAAAAGACCCCAAAAGAACATGATTGCAAGGCACATGTCCTAATTACAGTTAGAAGATAACAAGGCCTCTCTTGTGGTTGAAAGTTTGCTTTTAGAGATGGCAAGGTCCCTCTCACT
>NW_006935411.1:0-506 GCF_000298275.1 Orycteropus afer afer
CAAGGAAGAGGAGGAAGGACTTCCACAGAAATAAGTATGACACAATTTACAAAATTAATCTGCAGAAGCTAATATCTTTTCTTTACCCCAAAAAATCTCACTTCCATTGAGTCGATTCTGCCTCATAGTGACCCCCATTGGCTTTCCAAGGCTGCAAATCTTTATGGAAGTAGATTGCTCAGTCTTCCTTCCAAGGAGTGCCTGGTGGGTTTGAATTGCCAGCTTTCTGGTTAACAGGCAGATGCCTTAGGCACTGTGCCACCAGAGCTAGTATCTTTTCTTTGGATAATAATATTGCTGTTGTTAGATGCCATTGAGTGGTCTCCTGCTCACAGAGACCCCGCGCACAACAGGAGCAGACGCCGCCCGGTCCTGCCCCAGCCCCACAGTCCTTGCTAGACCTGAGCCCATCGCTGCAGCCACCGTGTCAGTCCATCTCGTTGAGGGCCTTCCCCTTTGTCGTTGACCCTCCACTTTTCCAAGTATGACGTCCTTCTCCAGAGAAT
>NW_006935411.1:1311-2912 GCF_000298275.1 Orycteropus afer afer
CAGTGCAGTTCCACTCTGTCCTCTAGGGGCGCTGTGGGTCAGAATGGACTCCACAGCAGTGGGTGTGGTTTGGGCTTTGTTTCTGTGAAGATTGACAGCCTTGGAGACCCTGTGGGGCAGTTCCACTCTGTCCTCTAGGGGCGCTGTGAGTCAGAATGGACTCTATGGCAGTGGGTATGGTTTGGGCTTTGCTTCCATGAAGATTGACAGCCTTGGAGACCCTGTGATGCAGTTCCACTCTGTCCTCTAGGGGCGCTGTGGGTCTGAATGGACTCCACGGCAGTGGGTGTGGTTTGGGCTTTGCTTCTGTGAAGATTGACAGCTTTTGAGAACTCGAAGGGGAAAGTCTACTCTATTGTACAGGGTTGCTATGACTTGGAATTGATTCAATGGCATGGGTTTGTTTTTTTAATTAATGAATTGGTGTAATACAACTTGAAAGTACACTGTGATTACATGGAAGAAATACACAGTAAACACTAAATTTGCTCATTTCCTTTTGAGTGTCTGTAATTTCCAGTTGTATGTCTCTCTGTGTACGTGGGTATGTGTACAGCTATATCCACCTTTATGGGCACATATTAGAGATGCCCATTTTTCTTCCTGCCTGTCCCCCCCTCACACAATTCATGCATAACAAACTCTGAGCTTTTCACCTTAAAGTGGGCGCGTGATGGAAACCAAAGCTATAGGTAACTTTCCTACATATATTTTTTTGCCTTTGCTTTCAAAATTCCCTGTCCTTGGAGGAATTGAGACAAGTATGATAAGCACCCAAGGAGGACCGTGGTTTGTGGGCTTTTCGCAGAAACTACTCTGCGGGGATCGATCTTTGCCAAAGAATCCCTGAGTCTGTGCCTGACACGGAGGTAACACAGGTAACCCATTGGGCAGGGCAAGGAGGGTTATTCAGAGGGTGCCAACCAGTGTGGACAATGGGTTTTCAGATTTAACCTCAAATGCCCTAGTTTTGGCACACCTCAGTCTTACAGTTGAGCTCTTGAACCAACTGTGTGTGTTGAATGTCATGGATTGAATGGTGTCCTCCATTGAAAGGTTGAAATTCTAACCCCATCCCTGTTGGATATCATGCTTCCTGCAGTGGAGTGCCAGCAAAAAGGGGGAAGCCCCTCAATGAGATGGGTGGGCACAGTGGCTGCAGCAATGGGGTCAACCAAAGCAAGGATTGTGAGGTGGTGCCGGACCGGGCAGTGTTGCGTTCCTTGTGACACGGGGTTGCTGTGAGTCACAGCTGAGGATGGTAACAACAGTACCTGTGAGGACCACCCCATTGGGATGGAGATTGCTTTGTTATGTGAATGGTGTCATTTCAGTGCAGGATGTGTGTTGAATTTAACCTCTGTTGAGATAGGAAGTGAGCAGGTTAGACACAGACACAAGCAAGCCCAGGGAAGGAAAGACAGAGGCCCAACAGACAAGGGCCTTTCCCCGAACCTGACACACGGAGCCTGCCCCTAGAGTCAGTGCCCTGCACTCAGACTTCTAGTCTCCTCAGAGGCTGGTGGCGCAGTGCCTAAGGCACCTGACTGCTCACCAGAAGGCTGGCGGTTCAAACCCACCAGCCACTCCTCGGAAGGAAG
>NW_006935412.1:0-728 GCF_000298275.1 Orycteropus afer afer
ATGACATGAGACAAAGTATATGTGAACTGCTGTATGAAAAGTGAATTTACTCTGTAAATCTTCACCCAAATCTTAATTAAAAAAAAAAAAAAGAAAGAATAAAAGAAAAATTGGTTACTGTGCACATTATTCTGCATCTTAGGTCCCTAGGTGGCACAGTTTGTGCTAGGTTTCTAACCAAAAGGATGACAGTTTGAACCCACACAGTGGTGCCATGGAAGAAAGACCTGACAATTTGCTTCTGTAAAGATCACAGTCAGGAAAACCCTACAAAATAGTTCTACTCTGTAACAAGTGGCATTGTCATGAGTCAGAATCCACTTGATGGTCATGGGTTTGGGTTTTTAATTTTTTAAAATTACTGTTCTGCATCTAACTTTTCTCATACAGCAACACTGCATGGAAATCCCCTCAAGTAATCTGGCATAGCTCTCATTCATTCCTTCTAATGACTACAACACTAGCAAGGAAGAGAAGCCAGTGTTAACCTGGATATCTTTTAATCTGGATATCCTGAAATATCCATTTCAGGAGGTGGCATATGTTCAAGAACCAATGGTATTGAGGGAAAAGGTCAAAGCTGCACTGAGGGAATTGGTGAAGAACAGGCTCCAGGAGTTGACAGAATACCCATTGAGATGTTTCAACATATGGATGCCCCGCTGGAGGCACTCATTCAGTTATGCCAAGAGATTTGGAAGACAGCTACCTGGCCAACTGACTGGAAG
>NW_006935412.1:3213-5276 GCF_000298275.1 Orycteropus afer afer
AAAGATGTTTACTTGTGTTTTATTGACTATGCAAAAGCATTTGATTGTGTGGATAATAACAAATTGTGGATAACATTGAGAAGAATGGGAATTCCAGAACGCTTAATTGTACTCACGAGGAACCTGTACATAGACCAGGAGACTGTCGTTCAAACAGAACAAGGGAACACTGCATGGTTTAAAATCAAGAAGGGAGTGCGTCAAGATTACATTCTTTCACCATACTTATTCAATCTGTATGCTGAGTAAATAATCCGAGAAGCTGGACAATATGGAGAAGAACGTGGCATCAGGATTGGAGGAAGAATCCTTAACAACCTGTGATATGCTGATGACACAACTTTGCTTGCTGAAAGTGAGGATGACTTGAAGACTTACTGATGAAGACTGAAGAATACAGTCTGCAGTATGGATTACATCTCAATATGAAGAAAACAAAAATCCTTACAACTGGACCTATAAGTAGCATTATAAGAATGGAGAAAAGATTGAGATTGTCAAAGACTTCACATTGCTTAGTTCTACAATTGGTGCCATTGGAAGCAGCAGTCAGGACATCAGATGAGGTATAGCACTGGGAAAATCAGCTGCAAAGGACCTCTTTCAAGTGCTGTGGAGCAAGGATATCTCCTTGAGGACTAAGGTGTGCCTGACACAAGCCATGGTATTTCCAATTGCCTCATATGCATGTGAGAGCTGGACAATGAATAAGGAAGACCAAAGAAGAGTTGATGCTTTTGAGTTGTGGTGCTGGCAAAGAATGCTGAAAGTACCATGGACTGCTAAAAGAACTAACAGATCTGTCCTGGAGGAAGTGCAGCCAGAATGCTCCTTGGAGGTGAGAATGGCCAGACTTTGTCTCACCTACTTTGGTCATATTGTCAGAAGGGACCATTCTCTGGAGAAGGATGTCGTGCTTGGTAAGGTGGAAGGTCGACAAAAGA
The DNA here is from genome assembly GCF_000298275.1 of Orycteropus afer afer. NCBI lineage: Eukaryota > Metazoa > Chordata > Mammalia > Tubulidentata > Orycteropodidae > Orycteropus > Orycteropus afer. The sequence continues at coordinate 4,158 of NW_006935412.1, forward strand.
GGTGAAGGCCCTCAACAAAATGGATTTACACGGTGGTGGCAGCGATGGGCTCCAGAGGGCTCAAGAATCAAGATGGGCTCAAGAATCATGGAGGTGGCTCAGGACGGAGTGGTATTTTATTCTGCTGTGCATAGGGTCACTATGAGTTGGAGATGACTCGATGGCACCTAACAACAATGACTATAAAATATTTAATTAGATGGTTCTTCCATAAATTATCTAGCCATTCTTTGTTGTTGGTCTCTTTGTTTATGTATTTTGCCAATATGAACAATGCTTCACTGACATCTTTGAATACATGGGCTTTTCTTTCTATAACATAAGTTCCCAGGAGAGAAACTGATGGGTTGTAGGGCACATATAATCTAACTGCTTTTCCAAAAGTCTTTAGCACTTCACATTTCCACCATAAGACACCTTTAATGCACCTTTAATGAAGAGTACTCCATTTTCACATGGCTGCCTCTGGTGGTGTAGTGCCTAAGGCGTTTGACTGCTAACCAGAAGGTTGGTGCTTCAAACCCACCAGCCACTTCTCAGAAGGAAGATTGGGCAATCTACTTCTGTAGTGATACCACCTTGGAAACCCAAGAAGGGGGTGCTATAAGGCAGAGATGACTCGACGGTAACAACAACAACAACAGCCTGCCTTCAGTGTTAGAGAACTTAAATTTTTCAAGTCCAATGAGTATATAGTAATCTCATTACTTAAGAATATATATGCAAAAATACTGAATAATACTAGAGTTAATCAAATCCCTAGCATGCAGTAGTGTGTTAAAAAATTAAAGAAGTATGTAACAAATAAACCTTGTCTTCTGGAAAAAGATGGGCAAAAGTTGGGAATTTATTAATGTAATTTACTATAATAATATATTAAAGTTGAAAAAACTGTATGATTGTTTTAATCAATGTCCAAATATATTTGCTAACATTTAAGACTCGTTCATGAGAATAGAAGGAAACTTTTTAGTGTGAGAAGGACTGTATTAGTAATCTTCTGTTGAGAAACAAATCACATCAAAAGGTTGTTGTTGTTGTTGTTAAGTGCCGTCGAGTCGTTTCCGACTCATAGCGACCCCATGCACAGCAGAACGAAACACTGCCCGATCCCGCACC
>NW_006935413.1:0-800 GCF_000298275.1 Orycteropus afer afer
CAGATTAAATAGCCAGGAAAAATAAACAAACCTGCCTGGCCAGCAGGGAGAAGAAGGAGAAAACCAAAAAACTCATTAGCAATACAAGGGAGAGCCACAGAGAGAAGGAGGAGGAAAAATAGGGGGGTGGGCCCCATGGAAGCCATGGAGGCTTTGAGAACTCAGAATACCCTCATCAGGAGCTTCTGATGGAAACCTTGGGTGCTGAGCTGAGTAAGTGAATAACCTTGCTAAGAAACAGAGCAGAAACCCTCTTGGCTTGGGCTGCCACAGAGTTCAGAGTGGAGAGAGAGAAGGAGGAAACTCTCCACAAGAAAGTGGGCCCTGGAATGAGCACACTGCAGAGGTATGAGATCCAAATCTTTCACAAAGGCTTTTCAGCACAAAGTAGACCAGGATGTAGGGTTTTATGTGGCTTTCCAACACAAGTGGAAAGTAGTGTCCCCATAATCATTGCTGGCTCTGTCAATTTTGAACTGTGGGTCTGTGATTGACAGAAAAACATCATCATTGGTAGCCATCACAAGTAGTCTCAAAACAAACCAACAGAGCCAGTAGCAACTGCAGCAAAGCAGAAAATGGGGACTTTCTACTGGTGCCATTTTCTTTTTCTTTTCTTTCTCTTTTTATTCCCTTCTCCCCTTCCTCATCCAATAGAAGAAGTACATTAAGCCAACAAAACACCTGATAGCCTATCCCCTTTACAAAGAACAGAGACCAGCATCCACATTCCCAACAGTGATTTCATCAACACACACACACACACACAAACACACACACAACTGGACAACAATACATCT
>NW_006935413.1:2335-3096 GCF_000298275.1 Orycteropus afer afer
CCTTCCTTCCGAGGAGTGGCTGGTGGGTTTGAACCGCCAGCCTTCTGGTTAGCAGCCAAGTGCCTTAGGCACTATGCTACCAGAGCTCCTAGATGCTCAAAATAAGCTCATAAACACTGTACACAAAGAAACAAGGGAGTTAATCTGCAGATTACACCAGCAGCAAAGCAAGTAAAGGGAATAAAAGTAATAATTACAAAACTTCCAAATGGAGAGGAAGACAGAACAATGTCCTTATAGAACAGACTGTTCCAAAATTAAGGAGACAAGAAGTCACTTCAGGGTAACCACACAGAAAATTAACAATCCCCGTAAGCAAACCCAGAAAGAAAATCATATGGGCCTAATAAGCATAAAACCAACAATAAAGAAGTAAAGAGAAGACATATGAGATAACAAAATGAATTCAGTACAGAAAAAAATATATTTGGACCAAGCAAATCACCAATATACAACAAAAAACACAATAGAATAATAGCAATAAATTCATATCTATAACTAATTACACTCAATGTGAATGGGCTAAATGCACCAGTCAAGAGAAAGAGAGCCGCAGATCGGGTAACAAAACAAGACCAATCACTATGCCGCCTACAAGAAACCCACCTTAGAAACAAAGATAAAAATGAATTAAAAATTATGTGGTGGAAAAAAAAATGGTAACCAAAAAAGAGCAAGAGTGACAATACCAATTTACTAATATTAATTTCTGACAAAGTATACTTCAAGGTGAAAAACAGCAAATGAGACAAGGAAGGACA
>NW_006935414.1:0-667 GCF_000298275.1 Orycteropus afer afer
TGGATTTCAGCCCTTTGTCAAAGATCAGCTGACCATAGGTCAATGGATCTATTTCTGGGTTCTCAATTCTATTCCATTAGTCTAGGTGTCTGTCATTATACCAATACCAGGCAGTTTTGACTACCATGGCTGTATAGTAGGTTTTGAGATCCAGCAATGTGAGACTTCCTACTTTGTTCTTCTTTTTCAGTAGTGCTTTTCTTATCCGAGGTCTCTTTCCTTTCCACATAAAGTTAGTGATTGGTTTTTTCATATCCTTAAAGAATGTTGATGGGATCTGGATTGGGATTGTATTGAATGTATAGATTGCTTTGGGTAGAACTGACATTTTCACAATGTTCAATCTCTCTATCCATGAGCATGGTATGTTCTTCCATTTATGTAGACGTTTTATGGTTTCTTGAAGTAGATTTTTATTGTTTCTTTGTACAGGTCTATTTTGTCCCTGTTAAGATTTATTCCCAAGGTTTTTTTGTTTTTGTTTTTGGTAGCTATTGTAAATGGTATTGATTTCCTTATTGATTTTTCAGCAATCTCTTTGCTGGTGTAGAGGAATCCAACTGAATTTTGGGTGTTGATCTTGTATCCTGCCATGATGCTAAATCTCTCAATTAGTTCCAGTAGGTTTTTGACTGAGTCTCTTGGGTTTTCTAGGTATAGGATCATA
>NW_006935414.1:1812-2831 GCF_000298275.1 Orycteropus afer afer
ACTCTTTTTCTGTTGATCTTCCTATTGTTGATTTCTAATTTGATAGCATTATGATCTGAGAAGATGCTTTGCAGTATTTCAATGTTTTAAATTTAGGATTGGTTTATGGCCTAACATATGGTTTATCATGGAAAATGTTCCCTGTGCACTGGAAAAGAATGTATATTGTGCTGTTGTTGGATGAAGTGGTCTGTGGATGTCTGTAAGGTCAAGTTGGTGGATTGTATTGTTTAGCTCTTGTGCATCTTTGTTGAGTTTCTTTCCAGTTATTCTGTCTTTCATTGAAAGTGGTATATTAAAGTTTCCTACTATGACTGTGGAGCCATCTATTCATTTTTTTCAACTCTTTTAGAATCTTATATATATAAATTAGGGCTCTTTCATTGGGTCTATAGATATTTTTTATGGTTATATCTTCTTATTAAATTGATCCTTTAATCATTATATAATGTCCTTTCTTGTCTCATAGGGTGGTTTTTGTCTTAAAGTCAATTTGATCAGAAATTAATATTGCCACCCCTGTTCTTTTACGGTTGCAATTTGCTTGATGTACCTTTTTCCAACCTTTGACTTTTAATCTATTTTTCTGTTTGTCTCTAAGGTGTGTGTCTCTTGTAGACAGCATATTGATGGGTTTTGTTTTCTTATCCAAATTCAGCTTTCCATCTCTTGAATGGTGCATTTAATCCATTAACATTCAGTGTAATTATCGACAAGTATGAATTGGTTGCTGTCATGTGAAGGTTTATCATTTTTCTCTGAGATTACACTGTAATTTATAATTTTCTCCCCCAGTTTAGAATAGTCCATTCCATCTTGCAACTCTCTTGACTTCCTCACCATTTAGAAGTTCTGTAACTTCACAGTCTCTTCCCTCTTTTTGGTTTGTAATCGTCCTCATTTGCCAATTGATGTCTCTGGTTGCCTGTTTACAATCTTGTAAGCTTATTTTACTTTGGATATGTCCATAGCTGTGGTTTCTGGGTTATGTCATCTTGTGTATTAATGGTCAGTTGTTA
>NW_006935415.1:0-618 GCF_000298275.1 Orycteropus afer afer
TCAACAAAGCATATTTCATTTTCTTGAGACCCCCCCCCCCCCGTAGTGTCTCATTCACATGTATTAATTATAACTTTTCTTCAAAGTAACTTCTATTTCACCTAGAGAAAACTATTGAGGGTGAATAATGTGAAGTTTCTGTCATTTTAGTGGACAAGCATAGCTCATAAATGAACTTAATCCAGCTTTCTACAATGTCAGACATCCGTTACACAACTCTGCAAAGTACTGGATATAAACATATTCATTGACAGGCCCAAAGATATAGCCTTTCTGTAGCACATACAGGTAAGAAGCAAAAGTATATAAGGTAAAACTATGCTCAGTAATCAATGTTTCACAATTTTATCTTGATTAAGTGATCTAGACATCCATCAATTAACTTAATATATCAGGGTTAAGTTATCTAAAGACCTTGGAAATCATCCTCAAGCTGACAAAACCTTATTAATGTGGAAATATAACATTTTTCAGAATAATGGTTCAATTTGGTTCAACATAAATTTGTTGTTGTTGTTTGCCGTCGAGTAGGCCCCGACTCATAGCGACCCCTCCTTGGGTTTCCGAGGCAGTATCACTACAGAAGTAGGATTGCCCAACCTTCCTTCCGAGGAGTGG
>NW_006935415.1:2729-3351 GCF_000298275.1 Orycteropus afer afer
AAGTGTCATAAAGCTCTTTTAGCTCTACTGATAGGTGCATCCCACTCCATTAGCAAGCCTCCTGCTTAACAGCCCTCAGATTTCTCACTCCATGTGTGGGCCAGCAAACCTGCACCTCAGTCTTGTGCCAATCTCAGTTCTGCTGCCTCTGGTACCACTGTTTCTCTGCCATTATCTCAGGGCAGGAATCTTGGATCCAAGGAAGTGCTCCACTCCCAGATCTTCTCTATCCTGATGGCAGTGAAATCCCTCTTTCTGCCTTTGGAAGGGCTCATTCTAAGCCTTAAAAAAAAAAAAATCTCATTGCCATGGAGTTGGATTTGACTCATAGTTTCCAAGGCAGTATCACTACAGAAGTAGATTGCCCAATCTTCCTTCTGAGGAGTGGCTGGTGGGTTTGAACTGCCAGCCTTCTGGTTAGTAGTCAAATGCGTTGGACACTATACAACCGAAGCCTAGTGAATGACAAAACTGACCAGCCCCCACGTTAGGGTTCTATACACTTTATTTGCATGGTCCTATCCCCACAAGAGGAGCTCTGGTAACATAGTGCCTAAGGCACTTGACTGCTAACCAGAAGGCTGGCGGTTCAAACCCACCAGCCACTCCTCAGAAGGAAGGT
>NW_006935416.1:0-1250 GCF_000298275.1 Orycteropus afer afer
AGTATCACTACGGAAGTAGGATTGCCCAACCTTCCTTCCGAGGAGACCCTGTGGTAGAGATAACCTCTGTCAAACCTATGTATGTTCATGGGTGTAGTCCCATTTGCCTTCCAACCCCTGCTCTCCTTGAGTATCTATGCATCCACTTGTAGATTATTGTTATTACTGTTACTGAAGGATTGTGTGTGTGACAGTATTCACGTTTGCTGCCTTTAACTTTTGTGCTCCTGTGTCTTCCTCTGACTTGACCATTTTGTGCTGACCTACCCCTTATTATATATTGTCTTTCCCTTGACCCCAGGTAATACACATCTACCCTCTAGTTAGTGGTTTACCCTCTCTTCCCCTTCCACCCCTGTAACCTTCAAAGAATGACTTTTTCTATGTGTAAACATGTTCTCAACTTTTCACAGTCGTGGTCTCATACAAGATTTGTCCTTTTGTGATTGACTAATTTCACTCAGCATAATGTCCTCTAGGTTCATCCATGTTACAAGGTGTTTCACAGATTCATCTTTATTCTTCAGTGCTGTGTAGTATTCCATTGTGGTATGTACCGTAGTTTGTGTGTCCATTCATCTGCTGAAGGGCACTTAGGTTGTTTCATCTTTTTAAATAGTAGCCATTCTAGTGAATTATGAGGAGCTCTGGTAGCGTAGTGCCTAAGGCATTTGACTGCTAACCAGAAGGCTGGTGGTTCAATCCCCCAACCACTCCTTGGAAGGAAGGTTGGGCAACCTACTTCCATAGTGATACTGCCTCGGAAACCCAAGGAAGGGTTGTTATGAGTTGGATCTGACTCGATGGCAGTGAGTTTTGAGTGAATTATGGGTTTGGTGAATAATATTGAATACACTATGGACTGCCAGAAGAATTTGTCTTGAAGAAGTACAGCTAAAATGCTGTTGAGTCGATTCTGACCCACAGCGCCCCTAGAGGACAGAGTGGAACTGCCCCACAGGATTTCCAAGGCTGTCAATCTTCACAGAAGCAAAGCCCAAACTACATCCACTGCCGTGGAGTCCATTCTGACCCACAGCGCCCATAGAGGACAGAGTGGAACTGCCCCAGAGGGTTTCCAAGGCTGTCAATCTTCACAGAAGCAAAGCCCAAACCACACCCACTGCCTGGAGTGGATTCTGACTCACAGCGCCCCTGGAGGACAGAGTGGAGCTGCCCCACAGGGTTTCCAAGGCTGTCAATCTTCACAGAAGCAAAGCCCAAACCACACCCACTGCCATGGAGTCTAT
>NW_006935416.1:1745-2933 GCF_000298275.1 Orycteropus afer afer
GTGGTATTTTCAGTTGCCTTATATGCGTGCAAAAACTGGACAATGAATAAGGAAGACTGAAGAATCGATGCATTTGAATTATGGTGTTGACAGAGGATATTAAATATCCCATGGACTGCCAGAAGAATGAACAAATCTTTCTCAGAAGTAGTACAACCAGAATGCTCCTTAGAGGTAAGAATGATGACTTTATCTCTTGGACGTCAGACATCTTATCAGGTGGGAATGATTCCCTGGAGAAGGACATCATGCTCGGTGAAGTAGAGGGTCAGCCATAAAAGAGAAGACCCTGAACAAGATGGATTGACACAGTGGCTGTAATCATGGGCTCAAACAACAGCAAAAATGAGGATGACACAAGACTTTTATTGTCCATATGGTCGCTATGAGTTGGAACCAACTCAATGACACTTAACAACAACAACCATTTAACTTGGCTTTTTCAGCCTATTCTGTGATTTCATAGTTGTTCACTTATTGGAGTCCTTGGGTGGCCCAAATGATTAAGCACTAGACTACCACGCAGAAGGTTGGCAGTTCGAACCCACTCAGAGGCCCCTCAGAGGACAGGCCTAGAGATCTACTTCTGTAAGATTACAGACTTGAAAACCCTGTGGAGCAGTTCTATTCTGCACGCTTGAGGTCACCACGAGTTGCAATCAACTCAATGACAATTAACAATATTTACCATTAGGCTTCTCAGTGCTTTGTAGGGAGAGATTGATGGGCTGGCTGCCTTATGTGTGTGAGACAGTCCCCAGCAAGGGCAGGATCCCGTTAGTGAGGAGAGAAAGAAGAGGGTCTCAGTAGATGACAGGATGAAGAGTGTTCTTGGGACAAAATCCATAGCAGGAGCCAAAGTTCTCCATTGGAACATACATGACAAATGAAGAGAAGAACAGGGTGATTGGGACATGTGGGTTGTGCAAAATGTTACCAGGTTGGGAAAGAGTTAAAGTTTAGGGTTCATTCTCGGTTCAGAAGTTTATTTTAAAAAATACCTGAAGGAGCCACATTGAGATATCACTTCATCCCCACTGTTGTTGTTGCCATAGTTGTTGTTGTTGTTGTTACGTGCTGTCTAGTCGGCCCAACTCATAGCGACCCCTCCTTGGGTTTCTGAGGCTGTCAGTCTTCCCAGAAGCAAAGCCCAAACCATACCTACTGGAGGAGTTCCGGCAAGATGGC
>NW_006935417.1:0-1083 GCF_000298275.1 Orycteropus afer afer
TTCTGGTGACTGTGAGCTTTTCCTACAGTTCTTTTTCTAATTGTTGGAGATACTGATTTAAAGTGTTGATTTTGGCTCTTTCTTCTTTTTTGATGTGTGCATTTATTGCTACAAATTGGCCTCTGATCACTGCTTTTGCCGTGTCCCAAAGGTTTTGGTATGTTGTGTTTTCATTCTCGTTTGATTCAAGGAATTTTTGAATTTCAATTTTTATTTCTTCTCTTACCCAGTTTTTCTCGAGGAGGGTTGTGTTCAGTTTCCATGTGTTTACTCTTTGTCTGTTGATCTTCCTATTGTTGATTTCTAATTTGATTGCATTATGATCTGAGAAGATGCTTGGCAATATTTCAATGTTTTTAAATTTGTTAAGGCTAGCTTTATGGCCTAACATATGGCCTATCATGGAAAAAGTTCCATGTGCAGTGGAGAAGAATGTATATTGTGCTGCTTTTGGTGAAGTGCTCTGTAGATGTCTATAAGGCCAAGTTGGTGGATTGTACTATTTAGCTCTTAAGCATCTTTGTTGAGTTTCTTTCCAGGTGTTCTATCTTTCATAGAGAGTGGTGTATTAAAATTTCCCACTATGACTGTGAAGTCATCTATTTGGCTTTTCAACTCTTTTAAAGTCTGATTTATGTTTTGGGGCTCTTTCGTTGGGTCCATAGATATTTATTATGATTATATCTTCTTGTTTAATTGATCTTTTAATCATATATAATATCCTTCTTGTGTCATATGGTGGTTTTTGTCTTAATGTCAATTTGATCAGAAATTAATATTGCCACTCCTGCTCTCTAACAGTTGCCATTGACTTGATATATCTTTTTCCACCTTTGATTTTTAGTCTATTTTTATGTTTATCTCTAATGTGTGTCTCTTGTAGGCAGCATATTGATTGGTTTTGTTTTCTTATCCAATCTACAACTCTCCATCTCTTGAGTGGTGCATTTAATCCATTAACATTCACTTTAATTATTGACAAGTATGAATTGGTTGCTGTCATTTTGGTATATGTTTTTTTCATGATGTCCCTGGTTTCTTTGTTCCATATTATTATCTGTGCTGACCTCATTATGTTTATGA
>NW_006935417.1:3593-4092 GCF_000298275.1 Orycteropus afer afer
CAGAAAAAAGAAAGCGAAAAAGAAAAAAATAAAAATAAAAAAAAAGAAAAAATCGATGGAGGACTGGGCCCAGAAGGTAGGTGGGAGTGGGGGATGACCGCACCTCCATTCACCAAGCAGGTGTGGGGTATAAGAGTAACAAGAGAAATGTGGTACCTTTTCAGTCTTGTAGGTCCGGGGTGTCCTTGGGGTTGCTGGAAAGCAGAGCATGTTCTTAAGTCCTAGGAATCTGTGAGAGCACTGTCTCTTTAATATCCAAAATATTCAAGTTGCTTTTAAACGTTCAAAATGGCGGTGCCCTTTGGACCGTCAAAAGTCCACAGCTCAGCCCACCTTTCTCTTCACCTTCTCCATTTATTCCCCAACCACCAGAGCAGTCCTCTGTGCAGTCCCTGGCTAGCAAGCTGATTTTTAGGTTAATTCTTAGGTCCTACCAGCACTCGGTAATCTCCAAGATGTCTGTGCCATCAGGATCGCTGCCAGACTGCAGCTCCGTATG
>NW_006935418.1:0-954 GCF_000298275.1 Orycteropus afer afer
ATTCTCACTTCCATGGAGCATTCAGGCTGCACTTCCTTCAGGACAGATTTGTTAGATCCTTTAGCAGTCCATGGTACTTTCAGCATTCCTCACCAGCACCACAATTCAAAATCATCAATTTTTCTACAGTCTTCCTTTTTCATTTTCATTTCCCAGCTCTCACATGCATATGAGGCAACTGAAAATTTGGCACTAAGGTGCACCTTAGTCCTCAAGGAGACATCTTTGCCCCTCAGCACCTGAAAGAGGTCCTTTGCAGCCAACTTGCCCAGTACTTTACATTGTCTGATGTCATGGGTGCTGTTTCCATTGGTGTTGATTGTAGAAAAAAGCAATGTGAAGTCTTTGACAACTTCAATCTTTTCTCCATTTATCATGATGCTGCTTATTGGTCCAGTTGTGAGAATTTGTGTTTCCTTTATACTGAGATGTAATCCATACTGCAGACTGTATTCTTCAGTCTTCATAAGTAAGTGCCTCAAGTCATCCTCACTTTCAGCAAGCAAAATTGTGTAAGCAGCATATAGCAGGTTGTTAATGATTCTTCCTCCAATCTTGATGCCACATTCTTCTTCATATAGTCCACCTTCTCAGATTATTTGCTCAGCATATAGATTAAATAAGTATGGGGAAATTATACAACCCTGATGCACTCCTTCCTTGATTTAAAACCATGTAGTGTCCCCTTGTGCTGTTCAAACAACAGCCTTGTTGTCTATGTACAGGTTCCTCATGAGTATAACCAAGTGTTCCAGAATTATCATTCTTCTCAATGTTATCCACAATTTGATATGATCCACACAATCGAATGCTTTTTCATAGTCAATAAAACAGAAGTAAATATCTTTCTGGTATTCATTGCTTTGAGCCAAGATCCATCTAACATAAACAATGATATCCCTTGTTCAATGTCCTCTTCTGAATCCCGCCTGCACCTCTGGAAGTTCTCTGTCA
>NW_006935418.1:1994-2970 GCF_000298275.1 Orycteropus afer afer
CTGGTTTTGGCCATTTTGAATCAGACAACCATATGATCTACTATGCTGGGAATGACAGTTTGAAGAGGAATGGTGTGGCATTCATCATCACAAAGTATGTTTCAAGATCTGTCCTCAAGTACAATGCTGTCGGTGATAGGATAATATCCATATGCCTACAAAGAAGACCCACTAATATGACTATTACTCAAATTTATGCACCAACCACCAAAGCCAAAGTTGAGAAAGTTGAAGATTTCTGTAACTTCTGCAGTCTGAAATCGACTGAACATGCAATCAGGATGTGTTAATTATCACTGGTGATTGGAATGCAAAAGTTAGAAACAAAGAAGAATCACCAATAGTTGGAAAATTTGGCCTTGGTTACAGAAATAATGCTGGAACTCGTATGGTAGAATTTTGCAAGACCAACGACTTATTTATTGCAAACACCTTTTTTCAACAACACAAATGGCAGCTGTACACATGGACTTCACAAAATGGAACACACAGGAATCAGATTGACTACATCTGTGGCAAGAAGCAATGGACAAGCTCAATATCTTCAGCCAAAAGCAGGCCAGCAGCTGATTGTGAAACAGATCATCATCTCTTCATATGCAAGTTCAACTTGAAGTTAAAGACAATTAAAACAAGTCCACAAGAACTAAAATATGATCTAGAATATGTCCCTCCTGAATTTAGAGATCATCTAAAGAATAGATTTGAAGCATTGAACACCAGTGACCGAAAATCAGAAGAATTGTGGGATGACATCAAGAGCATCACCCATGAAGAAAGCAAGAGGTCACTAAAAAGACAACAAAAGAAGAGAAGACCAAAATGGATGACAGAAGAGACTCTGAAACTTGCCCTAGAGTGGAGAATAGCTAAATCAAAGTGAAGAAATGACAAGATAAAAGAGCTGAACAGAAGATTTCAAAGAGCAGCTCGAGAAGACAAAGCCAATTACTATAATGAAATGTGCAAAGACTTG
>NW_006935419.1:0-1359 GCF_000298275.1 Orycteropus afer afer
AATAATTTAAAAAGATCTGTGAATTTCTTTCATCCATGTTGATCCATTACCATGGATAACTAAGGTGTGGTAGTTAAGGTTGTGTGTCAACTTGGCTGGGCCTGGATGTAGTTATTCCCCATGGTAAGATTGGCAATCAAGCCCATGGTGGAATCTACTGGAGCAGCTGAGTAACTGCTTTAGAGATGTGCTCTGTTTCCAGTGTATAAGAAGCAGCTTTGAGGAAGGTCTCTAGATTTCTAGCACACTTGAACCCTGCCTGTAGCCAAGTAGTTGTTCAATAGCCTGCCATGCCCTGTGATCATATGACTTCTGGATTTGAATTAGTGGCCTGCTGTGTTGTTTGGCAACATTGGGACTGTGCCTTTTTCCTTGTCAACCTTGGGTTGGTCAGCCTCAGCAGCCAGCAGCTGCCTGAGTGAAAAAAAAGCCTCCAACTTCAGTGGGCTGGGAACAAGAGGCAGCGCTAAAGCCCAAGTTTGAAGGGCTTTAACCCAGGCCCAGAGTCTGGTACTATGAACTTGAACTTCTAGCCTCCAAAATTGTAAGAGAATAAACTCATGTTTGTTCAAGGTATTCCATTTGTGGGTATATTCCTGTCAGAGTGGCACTAGGTAACCAAAACACAAGGGTTGGCTGAAACAACTCTTAACATCTCATCCATATGCTATTTTCAACAGTTGGTTGGGTCAGAGGAAGGACACTCTCCATTGGTTTCTAGTAAACAGTGGTAGAATGGTTAAGGTGAACAAGAAGTAAATGTAACATTACAAATGTCTCAGACTGAAAAATATGTAATTTTAAATTTACTTCACGGCATTTTTATTTATTACTAAGAAATATAATATTTTCTTGTTGTGAACTGATTTTTCCAAGATCGAAGATATATTCCTTCAGGTAGTTAATGTTGCCAACTTGATAAAAAGTTAAAAATATCTTGAAATAAACAGAAAGAGCTGAGGAGGGTCAAAATATTTCATTTCATGAGTTTTCACTTTTATGCCAGTGCATTTTATTTAATCCCAATATTTCTGCTATAAATATTATCAAAGGGAAGAATGATCAACTCTGGAAGAGAAAATGATTGTTAGAAATATTAAGGATATATAATCTCTAGCATTTTTTTTTTTCTGTTTAAATGTGGGCAGTGAGGGGAAAAGAATAGCCAAAGATAACTCCCAGTCTCTGTTATAATGTGATAGTGCTAGTCATTGAAATAGGAAGCTTATGAGAAATAAGCATTTAGGGGGTCACTATAAGTCTGAATGGATTTGATGGCAGTGGGTGTGTTTATTTTTTATGTGGGTTTAGATCTCATGATAGATGGCTAGACTGCAGAACAGTTGAGAATCATAAACA
>NW_006935419.1:1739-2893 GCF_000298275.1 Orycteropus afer afer
GGTTCACACCCACCAGCCACTTCTTGGAAGAAAGGTTGGGCAACATAGTAGGTGTTTAATATATATTTTTTCAATAAATGAACAACTGAACTAAGAAAACAATGAAATGAAAACCAAATGCATAAAAATTCCAAGAAGGAGGGAGTCATTTACAGAGACATTCGGATACAGTTTCTGTGTTAGTCAATTACAAAGATACTAGAAAACAAATCAGGAACATCTCTGTGGAGTTCTGGTGGTAGAACCCAGATAGGAATGGATTGAGTACAGAGTTAACAAAGTTGTAGAGATGTTGAAGACTGATTGCTCTTGCAAAAAGACTGGAAGAGAAGATCAGAAAATATTAATAGATGTGGTGGTTAAGTTTGTGTGTCCACTTGGCTGGGCCTGGTTGAGTGGCTGGGCAGCTGATGGTAGCTATTCCCCATTATGAGACTGGTAATCAACTCCATGGTGAGACCCACCACAAGCAGCTGAGTAGCTGCTTTAGGAATGAGGTCTGCTTCCTGTATATAAGAAACAGCTTTGAGAATTGTCTCTGGCTTATGGCACACTTGAACCCCACATGCAGCCGTGTTGTTGTTCAGCAGACTGAAATGCTCTGCTGACATTGGGACTTTCAATGGACTTGAATTAATGGCCTGTGGTTTGGTAACTTCGGGACTGTGCCATTTTATTTGTTGACCTTGGACTTGTTAGCCTCAGTAACCAGCAGCTGTCTGAGATGCCTCTCACTTCAGTGGGCCAGAAGCAAGAGGCAGAACTGAAGCCCAAAGTCGAGGGGCTTTCACACAGCCCCTGGAGCTCAGCACTTTCAACTTGGACTCCTAGCTCCCAAACTGTAAGAGGATAAACTCCTATTTGTTCAAACCATCCCATTTGTTGTATATTCTTGTCAGAGAGGCACTAGGTAACCAGAACAATGGGCAAAAGTAGAGGAGAAAACAGAGTTGAGGATTGGACACTGGAAGAAGGAGCGTGGATAGGAATGAGTGAAGAGAATCTGTGACAGTTGTTACAGATAGGCTTCCTGGGCCAGCTCACATGGAGCTATGGTATAGGATGGATCAACACAGAAGTGAAACAAACACAAAGCTGAAATTTAGAGTCCATAATTTCAGGAAATAAATATTTCAAGGTGATGGAAAATTTTG
>NW_006935420.1:0-922 GCF_000298275.1 Orycteropus afer afer
CCCTTCTATTCCTATTTTGCTGAGAGTTTTGATTAGGAATGGGTGTTGGATTTTATCAAATGCCTTTTCTGCATCAACTGATATGATCATGTGGTCCTTCTCCTTTGTTTTATTTATGTGGTGGAGGACGTTGATTGTTTTTCTAATGTTGACCATCCCTGCATACCTGATATGAACCACACTTGGTCATAATGAATTATCTTCTTGATGTGTTGTTGCAGTCTATTGGCTAGGATTTTGTTGAAGATTTTTGCATCTATATTCATGAGGGATATTAGTCTGTAGTTTTCCTATGTGTGATGTATTTGCCTGGTTTTCGTATTAAGGTTATGCTTGCTTCATAAAATGAGTTAGGGAGGATTCCATCCTTTTCTATGTTTCTGAATAGTTTGAGTAGGATTGGTATCAGTTTTTCTCTGAATGTTTTGTAGAATTCTCTGGTGAAGTCGTCTGGGCCAGGACTTTTTTAGTTGGTAATTTTTTCATGACCTGTTCAATTTCTTCTTTTGTGATGGACCTGTTCAACTTTTCCACATTAGTCTGTGTTAGCTTTGGTAAGTGGTGTGTTTCTAGAATCTGTCCTTTTTTTCAAGATTTTCAAATTCGTTGCACTACAGTTCTCATAGTATCCTGATATTATCTTTTTTATTTCAGTTGGTTCTGTTATGATATAACCCATTTCTTTTTTTATTCATGTTATATGTATTCTCTCTCCCTTTTCCTTTGTTAAATTTGCCAGTGGTTTGTCAATTTTATTGATCTTTTCAAAAAACCAACTTCTGGTCTTGTTGATTTTTTTCTATTGACCTTTTATTTTCTGTTTCATTGATTTCTGCTTGAATATTTATTATTTCCTTTCTTCTGGTGACTGTGGGCTTTTCTTGCTGTTCTTTTTCTAATTGTTGGAGATGTTGGTTTAAAG
>NW_006935420.1:2165-2928 GCF_000298275.1 Orycteropus afer afer
TTTTTCTTTGAGGTTACCCTATGATTTATAATTTTCTCTCTGAGTTTAGAACAGTCATTCTATCTTGCATCTCTCTTAATTTCCTCACCATTTAGAAGTTCTTTAACTGCACAGTCTTTTTCCTCTTTTTGTTTGTAGTTGTCCTCACTTGCCAATTGATGTCTGTGGTTCCCTGTTTACAATCATTTAAGCTCATTTTACTTTGGATATGTCCGTAGCTGTGGTTTCTGGTTTATGTTATCTTGTGTATCAATGGTCAGTTGTTATTTGCTATTTTTGGTTCTCTGTTCAAAGGACTCTTTTTAGCATCTCTTGAAATGTTGGTCTGGTTTTAACAAATTCCCTTAGTTTCTGTTTATCTAATTTCACCCTCATATTTGAGGGACAATTTTGCCTGGTATATAATTCTTTGTTGAAAATTTTTCTCTTTTAGGGTTTTATATATACCATCCCATTGCCTTCTCGCTTGCATGGTTTCTACTGAGAAATCAGAGCTCATTCTTACTGGCTGTCCTTTGTAGGTAACTTTTTGTTTTTGCTGTGCTGCTTTCAGGATTCTGTCTTTGTCTTTGTCTTTGATGAGTTTGATGATGATATGTCTTGGTGATTTTCTTTTGGGGTCTATCCTGTTTGGGGCTCATTGGACTTCCTGAATGGACATATTCTCTTCTTTCATCATATCAGGGAAGTTTTCCTCCAGCAAATCTTGGACAATTTTCTCAGTTGTTTTATTTTTCTCTTCCTGTTCTGGAATTCCAATGAC
>NW_006935421.1:0-2928 GCF_000298275.1 Orycteropus afer afer
AAGCAGGCCACACCCCTAGGGAAACTCCCCTTGGGCAGACTGGCCACTCAGAACTCAGTCATCTGATCCCATCATGGGAACAACCACCCACAACTGGGGTCCAGCCAAGTTGACATACAGCTCCAACTATCACAGTGCTGGAAAATAATACTTCCAGGAATAACATTAATTTGCAAAGTTATTTATGTAATTATTTATTTAACTTATGTCATCCTTATGTGACTTTAAACTCCATGAAGGCAGGGCCTTTGTACATAATATTCAAGTCCAGCACAAGAACTGGTTCATAACAGTGTCTGAATATTTGTTGAGTTAATGGTGTTGCCCTCTTATACTCTCAGAGGTGCCATAAAAAATTATGCTGGAGTTTAATGGTGCAAAAGTAAGAACATTTTAAAAAAGAAGTGATACCCAGCAAATTTTAAAGCTGCCTATCCAACAACCCCAAAGGAGCTCTGGTAGCATAGTGGCTAAGGTACTTGACTGCTAACCAGGAGGCTGAAGGTTCAAATCCACCAGCCACTCCTTGGAAGGAAGATGGGGCAATCTACTTCCGTAGTGATACTGCTTCGGAAACCCAAGGAGGGGTCACTATAAATCGGGTCTGACTCGATGGCACATAACAACAACAACATCCAACAACCCTAGATTGATTAGAGGTAGAAAAGTACTGGAATTAGTGATTGATTAAATGTTGTTGTTGTTAGGTGCCATCAAGTTGGCTCCGGCTCATAGCAACCCTATGTACAACAGAATGAAACAATACCCAATCCTGCACCATCCTCACAATCTTTGCTATGCTTGAGCCCATCATCACAGCCACTATGTTAGTCCATCTCATTGGTAGTCTTCCCCTTTTTCACTGACCCTCTACTTTACTAAGCATGATAACCTTCTCCAGGGATTTGTCCCTTCTGACAACCTGACCAAAGTACTTGAGATAAAGTCTGGCCATTCTTGCTTCTAAGGAGCATCCCAGATGTACTTCTTTCAACACGGATTTGTTCATCTTCTGGCAGTTCATGGTATTATCAGTATTCCTTGCCAACATAACAATTCAAATACATAAATTCTTCTGCAATCTTCCTTATCCATTGTCCAGCTTTCACATGCATATGAGGTTATTGAAAATGCATGGCTTGGGTCAGGTGCACCTTAGTCTTTGAAGTGAAATCTTTGCTCTTTAACAGTTTGTAGAGATCTTTTGCAATAGATTTGACCAGTGCCATACAATGTCTCTGATTTCTTGACTGCTTGCTCTTTACACGAGCTTTGATTGTGAATCCAAGTAAAATGAAATCCCTGACAACTTCAGTCTTTTCTCCATTTATCATGATGTTGCTTATTGGTCTAGTTGCAAGGATTTTTGTTTTCTTTATGTGGAGGTGCAATCCATACTGGAGACCATAGTCTTTCATCTTCAACAGTAAGTGCTTCAAATCATCTTCACTTTCAAAATAGTTTTGTATTTTGACTACCTTCCACTAAGGGGAAGGAGCTCTGATCATGTAGTGGTTAAGGCATTTGACTGCTAACCCAAAGGTCAGTGGTTTGAACCACTCAGCTGTTCCTCAGAAGAAAGATGGGGCAGTCTACTTCCATAAAGATTTATAGCCTTAGAAACCCAATAGGGGTCACTATAAATCAGAATCAACCCAATGGCTGTCAGTTTGTTTTGATCCATATAGAGGGTTCATCTTCCAGCACTATATCAGACAATGTTCTATTATGATCCATAAGGTTTAAAATAATTTTCAGAAATAGATTGCTAGATCTTTCTCCCTAGTCCATCTTAGTCTGAAGCTCTGCTGAAACCTGTCCACCATGGATGACTCTGCTGTTATTTGAAATACCAGTAGCATAGCTTCCAACATCATAGCAACATGAAAATCATCACAGTTTGAAAAATTGACAGACAGTGGTGGGTTAAATAGGATACTCATGACTTAATCTGTTGACTTTAGATATATTGTCATGTGTAAAAGGATTGCATCTAAACAGAGACTAAAGCAATTCATATGTTTGACCTTAATACTCCCAAAGGAACAAAAATTAGAATATCTCTCATACATATAACCTAACTTCATGTACATTATTTTTATTTTTAAAACTCTAGTTTTGACTTCTTTCTGCCATACCATTTGATGATTCATTTTACTGGTTTTGTGAACACCTCATGTCAAAAACCTTAAGCCTTCAGCTTCATTAGCTTCTAATGAGAAAAGATTATCAGAAGCTACTTTGCCTCATTGGGAGCTAGATCCTCAAGTAGCTTGAAGTGGAAGGAAAACTCACTGCTATCAAATTCAATTTTATTAACACTGGCATAGGAATGGAGAAATTCAGCTGCTTACAGGCTTCTTTCATTTACAAATTCTCTCCCTCCCCCCTTATTCTAGAAGAGGCTATACACACAGATTCAAACAGGAGTAGAGCCTAGATTTAGAGGAAGAGAAATCCTGTTCTGATCCCACTTCAGCCCTTTATTAACTATATAACATTAAACAAACTTCTTAGTCTCTCTAACCTCATTAATTTTCATCTACAAAATGGAGAAAAACACAATGTGCAACAAACAGAACTATTATAAGTATTATATTTAGATAGATAGATAGATAAGATGCAGGGTTCAGAGTAATTGCTTAAAAAAATGTTACTATTTTTATAGGCTACATTATGACTATTAAATATTCCCTGTCAGTCTTAGAAGAAACACAACCAGAATACTCCTTAGAAATGAGGATTTTGAGATTTTTGTCTTGCTTACTTTAGACACACTATGAGGACAGACCAATTGCTAGAAAAGGATATAATATTTTATAAAGTAGAAGGTCAATGAAAACGCTTCATGAGATGAATTAATACAGTAGCTTTGTGGAATTAAAATTTAATGTTTCAACATGACAAAGAGAGGCCACCATTAAGACC
>NW_006935422.1:0-889 GCF_000298275.1 Orycteropus afer afer
TCCAACTACTGGTGATTCTTCTTTGTTTCCAACTTTTGCATTCCAATCACCAGTGATAATTAACACATCTTGATTGCATGTTTGGTCAATTTCAGCTGCAGAAGTTGGTAAAAATCTTCAATTTCCTCATCTTTGGCTTTGGTGTTTGGTGCATAAATTTGAATAATGGTAACATTAACTGGTCTTCCTCATAGGAATATGAATATTATCCTGTCACTGACAGCATTGTACTTCAGGATAGATCTTGAAACATTCTTTCGATGATGAATGTCATTCCATTCCTCTCCAATTTGTCATTCCCAGCATAGTAGATCATATATTTGTTTGATTCAAAATGGCCAAAACCAGTCCATTTCAGCTCACTAGTGCCTAGGATATCAGTCTTTATGCATCCCATTTCATTTTTGACAACTTCCAATTTTTCTAGACTCATACTTCATACATTCCATGTTCCTATTATTAATGGATGTTTGCAGCTGTTTCTTCTTATCTTGAGTGATGCCACATCAGCAAAAGGAGGTCCTGAAAGTTTTACTCCATCTACACCATTAAGGTTAGCTCTATTCTGAGAAAGCAGCTGTTTCCTAGTCATATTTTGAGTGCCTTCCAACCTGAGGGGCTCATCCTCTGACACTATATCAGACAATGTTTCTGGGCTATTTTTCAGTAATATATCATACAGTGTTTTATCACTATTCATAAGGTTTTCATTGGCCAAATCTTTGAGAAGTGAATGGCTTCTTCTTTCTTCCAAGTCTGTGTTAGGCTGGAAGCTCCACTGAAACCTGTCCACCATGGCAACCCTGTTGGCACTTGAAACACCAGTGGCACAGCCTCCAGCCTCACAGCAACACACAAACCACCACAGGATGACACACTGACAGATGAG
>NW_006935422.1:1975-2922 GCF_000298275.1 Orycteropus afer afer
CATACATTACAGAAATAATAGAGGACAGAGTTGGAGTAGCTTCTCAGAGACAAACAAACAACTTGAGAGAAAGAATCACCAGGCCTTTGGGCTTGGGACCATAGTCTTGGGGGACATCATGCTCAATTGGCACAACATAGCAAATAAAAATCTTGTTCTGCAACTTGCTTTGGTGAGTAGCAACTGGGATCTTAAAAGCTTTCAAGTGGCCACCTAAGATGCAACTATTGGTCTCTTCTCATCTGAAGCAAAGAAGAGTGAAGAAAATCAAAGACATTTGAAAACAATTAGTCCAAAGATATGACAGACCATGAGGACCTCAGCCTTCATGACCATGAGACCAGAAGAACTAGATGGTACCCAGCTACCAATGCCAACCACTCGGAAAGGGACAAAGATTGGAGATTCTAGTTAGAGTGGGAAGAAAAATATGGAACAGAACTGAAAAACACAAAAATGACCAGAATTACTGGTCAGATAGAGAATACCCTAGAGACTATGGCCCCAGGTTATCCTTCAGGACTGGAAATAGGCTCATTCTGTGGATTGGCTCTTGTCCCAACAGTAGAAAGACCTACAAGCAGAACACCTACCCCAGGGAGATGCCCCCACCTATTTTAGGGAGATGCACACTTTAGATAAATCAATCATGAGACATCAGAGGGGTAGCAGCATTCACATAGAGGGAAAGCTGGGCAGACACTAATGCATGGATAAGAGGGGCAAAAGGAGGGGGTGGTCACAGGAGGAGAGTTTTTCATGGTTGGATATTGTATTGGGGCTGTGAAATCAAATGTTCATGAATTGTTGAATGTAAAATATGTCTGCTTTGTAAATCTGCACCCAAAGCACAACAACAACAACAAAATATGTATGGAACAAGAGCAATAAGAGATTCCATATGGGCAAGCATTTTGAGAATTTTTTGTATAGTTTTTTTTTTTTTT
>NW_006935423.1:0-549 GCF_000298275.1 Orycteropus afer afer
AACAGCTCCCCTCCCACTTCCTCCTGATAGTTACCTCTTCCCTGTGTCCATCCCTCCATGCACTCCTGCCCCCTGAGCTGTCTCCCTATGCATAAACAGCTTTTCTTTCTCCCATGATTATTTTCTCCAAGGAGTATATCTACCTCAGGTAAATGTTCAACTCCTATGCCTGTCTTTTGTTTGGCTGGAAGCTACAGTAGTGGGTTCAATTCCAGACCTGAAGGGCAGCTAGGGACCATAGTCTCAGTGGTTCCACCAGGCTCTATCAGACAACAATCCTGGTCTCGCCCTCTCTTTTTTTTTCCCCCCAAATGTCTTTGAGTTTTGTTCCACATCGTTCTCTCTCTCTGTCCATGATCTCCTACAGACATCTCCCTCTGAGTGGTTGACAGTGGTAGCCAGGCACCACCTAGTTCTTCTGGTCTCATAGTCATGTAGCCTGTGGATCACATGGTATACCAGTCGCTAGGACTAATTATCTCCATGAATCTTTGGTTTTCTTCATTCTTCTTTGCTCTGGATGAGGAGCATCAGCTGTTAGCATCGTAG
>NW_006935423.1:1214-2495 GCF_000298275.1 Orycteropus afer afer
TTTCATTCAGCATAATGTCCTCCAAGTTCATCCATGTTATGTGGTGTTTTGCAGATTCTAGGTTATTCTTTAGGGT
The DNA here is from genome assembly GCF_000298275.1 of Orycteropus afer afer. Taxonomy (NCBI): domain Eukaryota; kingdom Metazoa; phylum Chordata; class Mammalia; order Tubulidentata; family Orycteropodidae; genus Orycteropus; species Orycteropus afer. Next base: position 1,291 of record NW_006935423.1, read on the forward strand.
TGCATAGTATTCCATTATGTGTATGTACCATATCCAATCTGCAAATCTCTGTCTCTTGAGTGGTGCATTTAATCCACTAACATTCAGTGTAATTATTGACAAGTATGAGTTGGTTGCTGTCATTTTGGTATGTGTTTTTTCATGGTGTCCCTAGTTTCTTTGTTCCATATAATTTTCTATGCTGAGCTCATTATGTTTATGAATCATATTATCATTTCCTTTGTTGTTATTTTAGTATTTACTGAATATTTGTGCTTGTCCTCTTTTTTATTGTGATGTGAAGGTTTATTTTTCTTTGAGATTACCCTGTGATTTATAATTTTCTCCCCAAAATTAGAACAGTCCATTCTATCTTATAACTCTCTTGACTTCCTCACCATTTGGAAATTCTGTAACTACACAGTATTTTCCCTCTTTTTGTTTGTAGTTGTCCTCACTTGCCAATTGATGTCTCTGGTTCCCTGTTAAAAATTTTGTAAGGTTATTTTACTTTGGATATGTCCATAACTGTGGTTTCTGGGTTATGTCATCTTGTGTATTAATGGTCAGTTATTACTTGCTATTTTTGGTTCTCTGTTCAAAGGACTCCCTTTAGTGTCTCTTGTAAGGTTTGTCTGGTTTTAACAAATTACCTTAGATTCTGCTTTTCTGGAAATCTCCTAATTTCACCATCATATTTGAGGGACAATTTTGCCAGGTATATAATTCTTGGTTGAAAATTTTTCTCTTTCGGAGTTTTATATATTCCATTCCATTGCCTTCTCACTTGCCTGGTTTCTGTTGAGAAATCAGAGCTTATTCTCACTGGTTGTCCTTTGTAAGTAACTTTTTGTTTTTCCCATTCTGCTTCCAGAATTCTTTCTTTGTCTTTGGTTTTGATGAGTTTGATGAGGATATGTCTTGATTATTTTCTTTTGGGACCTATCCTGTTTGGGGTTTGTTGGATTGAATGGATATATTCTCACCTTTCATCATATCAGGGAAGTTCTCCTCCAAGAAATCTTGGACAATTTTCTCAGTGTTTTTCTTTTTCTCTTCCTGTTCTGGAATTCCAATTACACATAGTTTATTCCTTTTGATGGTATATCCCATGAACCTTAGGCTTTCTTCATTTTGTTTTAATCTTTTTTCTGATTGATCCCTTTCCAAAGAAGTATTTGAGTATTTGTCTTCAATCTCATTAATTCTGTCTTCCATTGCATCAA
>NW_006935424.1:0-508 GCF_000298275.1 Orycteropus afer afer
TATGTCATCTTGTGTATTAATGGTCAGTTGTTGTTTGCTATTTTTGGTTCTCTGTTCAAAGGACTCCCTTTAGTATCTCTTGTAAGGTTGGTCTGATTTTAACAAATTCCCTTAGTTTCTGCTTATCTGGAAATCTCCTAATTTCACCATCATATTTGAGGGACAGTCGCTGGATATATAATTCTTGGTTGAAAATTGTGGTCTTTCAGGGTTTTATATATATACCGTCCCATTGCCTTCTCACTTGCATGGTTTCTGCTGAGAATCAGAGCTTATTCTTACTGGTTGTCCTTTGTAAGTATTGTTTTGTCTTTCTAGTGTTACTTTCAGGACTCTGTCTTTGGTTTTGATTAATTTTGTGATGATATGTCTTGGTGATTTTCTTTTGGGGTCTATCCTGTTGGAGCTTGTTGGACTTCCTGAATGGATATATTCTGATCTTTCATCATATCAGGGAAGTTCTCTACCAACAAGTCTTGGACAATTTTCTCACTGGTTTTATTTTTCT
>NW_006935424.1:1623-2908 GCF_000298275.1 Orycteropus afer afer
GACTTCTCCTTGGGTTTCTGAGGCAGTATCATTATGGAAGTAGATTGCCCAACCTTTCTTCCAGGAAGTGGCTAGTAGGTTTGAACTGACAGCTTTCTGGTTAGCAGTCAAGTGCCTTAGGCACTATGCTATCAGAGCTCCTATAATAATAATAGTAGTAGTATTAAAACAGAGAAAAAAAAACTAAAAAAAAGAAAAAGAAAAATTGGAGCAGGGTGGGGCAGGACACCCAGGCTTCGTCTGAGCACACAGACTGGGATGGAATTCCTGCTGGCCTAGAAGGCGGGTGGCAGTGAGGGATGGCCGTATTGTAGGCTTATCTTAACTCAGGCTGCTGATGACTGCTGAGGCTGACAAATCCAAGGCCAATAAGTACAAAGGCATAGTCCTAAGATTATGAAACAACATAGCATGCCACTAATTCAAATCCAGATATAATTCCAAGATCAGCAGGGCCAGCATGGCAGGCTTCTGAATGAAGACTCACCTACATGCAGGGGCCAAGCATCCCAAAAGCTCAGAGACCTTTCTCAACACTTATCCGTATATATTGGAAGCAGACCACATCTGTAAGACCAGCTACTCAGCTTCTTCAGTAGATTCCACCATTGAGTTGATTACGGTCTCATCATGGGGAATAACTACATCGAATTGTCCAGCCATACAAAACCAGGCCTAGCCAAATTGACACACAATTTAACTACCACAGTCATGTATGATGTCCTTGATGTCATCCCACACTTAATCTGGTCTTTCATCATTAGTGTTCAATGCATCAAATCTATTCTTCAGATACTGTCTAAATTCAGGTGGGATAGACTCAAGATTGTACTTTGGCTCTCATGGAATTGTTTTACTTTTCTTTAGTTTCAATTTCAGCTTGCATAGGAGCAATCTATGGTTTATTCTATAGTCAGCCCCTAGCCTTGTTCTGACTGATGATATCATGCTTCTCAGTTGTCTTTTTCCACACGTGTAGGTAATTTGATCCCATCTGGCAAGGTCCATGTATCTAGTCACCATTTATGTTGTTGATAAAGGTATTTCCAGTGAATAGGTGGTGTCTTGCAGAAGTCTTCATGTGATTTCCAGCATTGTTTCACCTACTGATCTTTCTTCTTTATTTCCAACTTTCGTATTCAAATCAACAGTAATAGAGTTCCGGCAAGATGGCGGACTAGGCAGAAGGATTGCACAGACCCTCTTCAACAAAGAAAAGGGAAACCAGTTAACACAGACACAGAAGATAATCTTGGACCCCTGAGCCTTGAAGGGAAGGATACAG
>NW_006935425.1:0-1217 GCF_000298275.1 Orycteropus afer afer
TTTTAAATTTAAAAACATTGAAATATTGCAAAGCATCTTCTCAGATCACAACACTATCAATGTGTTATTGTTATGTGCTGTCGAGTCGGACGCAACTCATAGCAACCCCTCCTTGGGTTTCCGAGGCAGTATCACTACAGAAGTAGATTGTCCCATCTTCTTTCTGAGGAGTGGCTGTCGGGTTTGAACCTCCAGCATTCTGGTTAGCAGCCAAGTGCCTTAGGCACTATGCTATCAGAATGCCAATCTATCAATTTAGAAATCAACAATAGGAAGAACAACAGAAAAAGAGTAAACACATGGAAACTGAACAACACTCTCCTTAAGAAAGACTGGGTAAGAAAAGAAATGAAAAGTGAAATTGAAAAATTACTTCAATCAAATGAGAATGAAAACACAACATACCAAAAATTCTGGGACACAGCAAATGCAGTGATCAGAGACCAATTTATAGCAATAAATGCACACAACAAAAAAGACGACCCAAAATCAACACTGTAAACCAACATCTCCAACAACTAGAAAAAGAACAGGAAGAAAAGCCCACAGTCACCAGAAGAAAGGAAATAATGAAGATTTGAGCAGAAATCAATGAAACAGAAAATAGAAAGACAATAGAAAAGAGTCAACAAGACCAGAAGTTGGTTTTTTGAAAAGATCAATAAAATTGACAAACCACTGGCAAATTTAACAAAAGAACAGAGGGAGAGAATATAGATAACATGAATAAGTAACGAAATGGGTGATATCACAACAGAACCAACTGAAATATAAAGGTTTACATCAGGGTACTAGTAAGAACTGTACTCCAAAAACATAAAAAAACATAATTGACGGGCAAGATGGCAGACTAGGCAGAAGGACTGCACAGACCCTCTTCAATAAAGAAAAGGGAAACCAATTAACACAGACATAGAAGATAATCTTGGACCCCTGAGCACTGAAGGGAAGGATACAGAAGTGGACTAAACCCCAACTAGCAGAAGAATTTGAGTGAAAATTCCAAAAAAAAAAGGAGACATACAGAGATGAGGTCTGACAGCAAACTGAGCTACCCTGACAGTACAGGCGGCTCGGAGATTCCCAACTGGTGGTAGGACCTAAGAATTAACCTAAAAATCACCCTGCTAGCCAGGGACTGCACGGACTGTGCACAGTGGCTGGGGAACAAACAGAGAATGTGAAGAGAAAGGTGGGCTAAGTTGTGGATTTTTGCC
>NW_006935425.1:1337-2883 GCF_000298275.1 Orycteropus afer afer
TATTTTGGATATTTAAAGAGACAGCGCTCTCACAGATTCCTGTGGTGGTAGGACTTAAGAATTAACCTAAAAATCACCCTGCTAGCCAGGGACTGGACGGAATGTGCACGGTGGCTGGGGAACAAATGGAGAAAGTGAAGACAAAGGTGGGCTGAGTTGTGGACTTTTGCCGGTCCGGAGGTTGCTGCCATTTTGTAGGTTTAAAAAGCAGCTTGACTATTTTGGAAATTTAAAAAGACAGCACTCTTGCAGATTCCTGTGGTGGTAGGACTTAAGAATTAACCTAAAAATCACCTTACTAGCCAGGGACTGCACAGAGGACTCTGCACGGCGGCTGGGGAACAAAAAGAGAAGGTGAAGAGAAAGGTGGGCTGAGCTGTGGACTTTTGTCAGTCTGGAGTGCACCGCCATTTTGAAGGTTTAAAAAGCGGCTTGACTATTTTGGATATTTAAACAGACAGCGCTCTGGCAGATTTCTGGGACTTAAGAACACGTTCTGCTTTCTAGCAACCCCAAGGACACTCAGGGCCAGCAAGACTGAAAAAGTATGACATTCTTCTTGTTACTAAACCCTATAACTGCTTGGTGAAAGGAGCTGTGGCCATCCCCGCTCCCACCTACCTTCTGGGCCAACAGGAACTCCATCACAGTCTGTGTGCTCAGACGGAGCCTGGGTGCCCAACCCAGTCATCCACCGATTTTTTCTTTTCTTTTTTTTTTTGCTTTCTTTTTCCCGGTGTTTAGTTTGCTTGTATTTGACCATTTCAAAACAAATAGTATTATTATTACTTTTTGTCCTCTTTATTATTATTCTTAATCTTCCCCTACCACGTCCTAGTTTTCAGCATTTCTTCTTTTCCCTGTGCCTGGTTAAAATTCTGCCCCCCACCCCCAATTTAAGGTTGTTTTTTTTTTCTTTTTCTCGTGACTAACCGCATTTCTTGTTTTTCTTTTTGCATTCTTCCTATGTTTTTTCCTTCATTTATTATTCTCCTTCCCTACTTTTTTTTTTTTTTCTTCTTAAGCCCTATTCCCACATATTGAACGTTTGCTTGTTTTTTCTTCTTTGTTTCCCTTTTCTCTTTTTCTGGTTACTGTTACTGTGTGATTACATGGTGTACTTTTCGTCCATGGGCTTTTAAAGAGAAAGAGGTAAAAAGCCAAGAATTTTAAATTTACACATTCCCTTGATTAATATTTTTGTACTGTCTAGCAAATACTCACAAGAACTCGTAGGAACCCTGGTATTAACTGTAGGTACTATTATTAACCCCATTTTACAAATAAGGAAACTGAGGAAGAGAGATGTTAAGTAATCTGTCCCAAACCTGGGCTTTTCATCTTCATTATCTTGCTTCTGTTTTGTCCTGACGCAAGAATACTTTTTAAAAATTATGTATCACATGTGTACTTATCAATAGTCAGAAGTACTTGAGCTATTTTGTATTTCTACAGACTTATCTGTCATCTAATTTTACCTAAAAATACATAAATACAGTTTTAGTGTACCTTTTTAATTTTAATAGTAGTTTAATAATGATAAAAA
>NW_006935426.1:0-2770 GCF_000298275.1 Orycteropus afer afer
ATTAGGTATGTCTATGAAATGGGGAGTGTATCCAAGACATGTATAGGGTTGGCAGACAATGGTCCTATAAGCTTATGTGAATGATCAGAATTCCCAGGTGTATAGTAGACCTGACAAGGGGCAAGGTTGTGGTCAACTGCTTGGTCACAGCCAGCTACCCAGAGGGACCGAGTAGTTGAACCTGTGGGCTTGGTACCACAGTCACAGGGGACATCAAGATCAATTGCCATAACATACTGTACAAAATACTGTTCCACCTAATACTTTGGTGAGTAGTGGCTGGTATCTTAAAAGCTAGCAAGCTGCCATCTAGATGCAACGATGGGTCTCTCCTAATCCAGAGCAAAGAAGAATGATGAAAACCAAAATACATGGAAACATTAGTCTTAGTGACTGGTACACCATCTGATATGCAGCCTACATGACCATGAGAGCAGAAGAACTAGATGGTGCCAGGCTACCACTGTCATCCACTTGGAAGGGGATCTATCTAAGAGATCCTTGATAGAGTGGGAGAACAATGTGGAACAAAACTCAAAATCATTTGTAGGAAAAAAAAAGGGGGGTGGGGGACCAGGTTTGCTGGTCCAATGGAGCTTGGTGGAACTGCTGAGACTATGGCCCTTAGCTACCCTTTCAGGTCTGGAACTGAACCCACACCTGTGGTTTCCAGCCAAACAAAAGTCAGGCATATGAGTTGAACATTTGCCTCAGGTAGATACAGTCCTTGGAGAGAACAATCATGGGAGAGGGGAGGGCTTCTTGTGCACAGGGAGACAGCCTAGGGGGCAGGAATGCATGGAGGGATGGACACTGGGAAGAGGTAACTTTGGGGAGGAAGTGGGGGGGGAGCAGTTGCATTGTGGTAAACTGTGGTCAATGTCATGAGACAAAGTGTATGTGAACTGCTGTATGGAAAGTGAATTGGCTCTGTAAATCTTCACCCAAATCACAATAATAATATTAATAATAAAACCCTTAAAAAAAAAGTGTTAAGGAGCAAAGATGCCTTTCCCTTCCCACTCAGCCTTGGTCACCAGCAAAGAAAGTTTCCTGCCATATATAAAGCTTTCCTTGATTTTTTACAATAATTAACTTATACAATATTTGTCCTTCTGTGATTGACTTATTTCTATCAGAGTAATGTCCTCCAAGTTCATCCATATTATGGGATGTTTTGCACATTTTACGTTATTCTTTAGTGTTTCATTTTATTCCATTGTGCGCATGTGCAATAGGTTGGTTATCCATTCTTCTGTTGATGGACACCTAGGTTGTTTCCACCCTTTTGCAGTGAATAAGTAGTGTTGCAATGAATATGACTGTGCATATATCTGTTTCTGTCCTGGCTCTCACTTCTTTAGGATCTATACTTAGTAATGGAATGGCTGTGACAAATGGTATTTCTAATTCCAACATTTTACGGAATCACCATACTGCTTTCCACAGTGGTTGTATCATTTTACAATGCCACCAGCAGTGTATAAAGAGTCCCAATTGCTCCACATCTTTGCCAGCATTTCCTATTTTCTCTCTTGTTGAACTTTGTAGTTAGTGCTGTGGTGAGATAGTATCTTATTGTTGTTTTGATTTGCATCTTTCTAATGGTTAATGATCATAAACATTTCTTCATGTATTTGTTGGCCACTTGAATATCCTCTTTGTTGAACTGTTTATTCATGTCTTCTGCCCATTTTGTAGTTGGATGATTTATGTTTTTGTTGTTGAGATGTTGAGCTTTCCATAATTTTTAGAGAAAAGTCCCTTGTGAGATATGTCATTTCCAAATATTTTTTCCCAATCTGTAGTTTCTCTTTTGACTCTTTGGGAGAAGTCTTTTGAAGCACAGTAATATTTAATTTTTAGAAAGCCCCATTCATCTAGTTTACCTTCTGCTGTTTGTACCTTTTGGGCTATGCTTGATGGTATATTTATGCCATAAATGAGAGTCCCTAAATTTGCCCCTATTTTTTCCTTGAGGAACTGTATAGTTTTAGGTTTCACATTTAAGTTTTGATCCATCTTGAGTTAGTTTTTGTGTATGTTGTGTGGTATGGGTCTTTTTTCATTTTTCTGGAAATGGATATCCAATTTTGCTAGCATCAATTGTTAAACAGACCATCTCTTCTCCATTTAATGGATTTTCACCCTTTGTCAAAATCAACTGACCATAGGTCAGTGGATCTATTTCTGAGTTCTCAACTCTATTCCACTGGTCTATTGTATCTGCTGTTGTACTAACACCAGACTATTTTTCACTAGTTTGGCTGTATGGTATTTCTTGAGATCTGGGAGTGTGATACCTCCTACTTTGTTCTTCTTCTTCAATACCAAACCAAAAACCAAACTCACTGCCAGTGAGTCCTTTCTGACTCATGGCAACCCCTATTGGGTTACCAAGGTATAAATCTTTATGAAAGTAGATTGCTTAACCTTCCTTGCTCAGAGCAGCTGGTGGGTTTGAACCACTGACCTTCTAGTTAGCAGTCAAGTGCCTTATCCACTATGCCAATTTGTTTCCTTGTCTAAGGTCCCTTTCTTTCCATATATAATTGTTGTTGTTGTTGTTGTTAAGTGCAATAGAGTCGTTACCGACTCATAGCGACCCCATGCACAGCAGAACGAAACACTGCCCGATCCCGTGCCAGCCCCACAGTCCCTGCTATACTTGAGCTCATCATCGCAGCCACTGTATCAATCCATCTCGTTGAAGGCCTCCCCCTCTTTTGTCGACCCTCCACCCTACCAAGCATGACATCCTTCTCCAGGG
>NW_006935427.1:0-837 GCF_000298275.1 Orycteropus afer afer
AGGCCACAGTAAGGAGAAGAGGACGCACAAAAGTGAGGTTAAAGAGAAGTTTTTATTCTGAGTTTCCAGGGGAGGTTTACAGGTCCCCAAGAGGGGCCCGGGTGAAGTTCACAGGTCCCTGAGGGGGGCCCGGGAAGTCGCACTGCCTGGCTGCGGAGGGTAGAGTTTATCATCTTGTGGAGGACCTAAGTGGGGACACTAAGGAAATGGTAGGGTCCAATTAGCTGTTAGCATGGGTCTGCACTTAATGAGCTTGACAAGAGGATGTGTGCTACTGCATGGGACTTTCCAGTCTGGGCAGATTCTGTCACTTTGGTTGTCTTATCAGGCTGTCTCATCAGAGTGTGACACCCGGAGGAAGCTGCTAACTGAAATGTTGGTGGCTTGGGTTTGCTTCGGCCTAACATTCCAACTTTTTTTTTAATGGATAAAGGGTAACGTGATTCTCTTAGCTTCTTCCTGCTGAATGGGGTCAGAGAAGGAGAGAGAGAGGGGGGTTTCATAGGTTGGAGTCTGAAAAGTTGGGGTCCTCAGGATGTAAGAGAAGTTGATTCACCGTGACCCGAGATATTTTTTCAAGTTGTCTTCAGAGAAACTTGAGGAGGTAAGGGGCAAAAAGGAAGAAGATGGTAATTAGTATAAATGGGTTTATAAGGGGAAGTAGTCAGGTAGTTAATGGAAACTGAAACTACATGAATGGTGAGTTGCTGATTTTTTTTTTTTTTAACATAGGTTTTCACTCAGGTGTTAATACTTTTTATATGAGGCTAAATTTGTTGATATAGTAGTAATACTTTTCTCTGAGGAAGAGGTATGGTTTTTTTTTTTTTTTTTTTT
>NW_006935427.1:1817-2901 GCF_000298275.1 Orycteropus afer afer
GTCACTCTTCCAATGTCTTTTCAAACCACACGCTGGACATGGGCCGGGGGCCAGTCAGGGCTGAGGGCAGGATTTGGCCCAGTGCCCTTCCTTACCGCATTTGAAGTAGGATCGGGGAGCCGCTGAGGAAGGAGGTTTTCTGTCACTATGTGCTGGCCTCAGGGCTGCTAGTAAGGCATTGGCCTGTAAGGCGGCCTTCTGGCGGGTCCTGGCTTCCCTATCTGCCTCCGCTTTCTCTTCTCAGGTGTTAAAGACTTTAAAGGTCATATTTACTCAGTCTCCCATGGGAGTCTGGGGCTCCTCTTTATCCATTTTTTTTTTCTTTAGTTTCTTTCTAATGTTAGGAGCTGATACGGTTATGAAATGAGTGGCTAGGACTATGGTTCCAGCCAGAAAGGAAAGGTCTAGATGGGTAAATTGGGTAAGGGTTTTGGTTAATCAATTCAGGAAGGTGGCTGGGTTCTCATTTGGAAGTTGGGTAATGTTTTGGAGCTTGTCAAAATTAATTGCTTTATGAGAGACAGTTTGCAGACCTGTTAGGATGCACTGGAGTATTTTATTTTTGTGGGATTTCCGGTGCATTTGGACTGGGTGTCTGGAGAGGAAAGGGTGGGAGAGGTAGAGCAGGATGTCTGGGGAGGTAGTTGAGACAGGATGACAGGGAATTGTAGGGGTAAGGGGAAGGGAGGGTGGTGCTACCTGGGGAGAGGGGGTTGTGTTGCAGCATAAGGAGGGGGTCTGGGGGGTAGGGACAGGCTTTCCACTGGGTCAGAAAAGGTGGAAGAGGAAACTGTTTGAGTGGTTTCAGAGTGGGAGAGAGGTTTGGGTTTTTCACGAGCAAGGAGGATTTAAGTGGTATTACATTTCGAGTACAATAAGGGCTGGGAGCACAAACAAAAGAAGATTTGGACATAGGGGACTTCCGGCCATTTGCCTGTGTGCTGGTAAAAATTGTATAAGTCTGTAAGGATATTAAAGTCAAAAGTTCTGTGCTCTGGCTAGTGAGAGTTATTGTCTAGTTGGTACTGAGGCCATGCTGTGGTGGAGTAAAAGATAAGGCATCTGGGACAGAGGTCCTGGTCTA
>NW_006935428.1:0-540 GCF_000298275.1 Orycteropus afer afer
TCTGTGTACGAACTTGGATTGTTTATCCTGTGGAGTGTCGTATCTCCTGTATTTTACTAATAACACTCTTGTGGTGTCTTTTATCTTGTTTTTTTTTTCCTGTCTGGGAGCTCTGGTGGCATAGTGCCCAAGGCATTTGACTGCTAACCAGAAGGCTGGCAGTTCAAACCCACCAGCCACTTCTTAGAAGGAACATTGGGCAATCTACTTCTGTAGTGATACTGCCTTGGAAACCCAAGGAGGGGTCGCTATGATTAAGGATCAACTTGATGGCAGTGAATTTTTTTGTTTTGTTTTTTTTTTTGGTTCATGTTTCATGTGAATTGATCATCTGATTCTTTAGAGGCTTGATGAAATTTAGGTACAAGTTTTTGGCCAGAATTTTTCATAGGTAACACGTGTCTTTCTATCAGGAGACACATCATGTCAGGTTCTCATTTTGTAGCTAAGACAGACATTGATGATCAGTGTCAACATTTTTTTCCTTCCTTAAACCAAAAACCTTTCTGCTGTCAAGTATATCCTACCTCATAGTGACCC
>NW_006935428.1:2050-3003 GCF_000298275.1 Orycteropus afer afer
TTTTTTTTTTTCTTTTATTTGGTCTTAAATATTTTTAAAATTTATTTTACCTTGTGGTGAAAATTTACACAGTGAAAGATACACTGTTTCAAGAAATTTTACATGTATAGTTTAGTGAGTGACATCCTTTACACCCTTTTCCTAGTTACTCTCCCACCATTAACATAAAATTACTGGCCTCCAAGCTTCTCATCTAACCTTTCGAGTGCTATTGTCAATTTGATCACACACACATAATTGTTTCACAGAGCAAAATGCCCAAGGTAGACACACTTCACTAATTAAGACAAACCATTGTTTGCTTCAAAGGAGATTTCAAGGGATAGATTTGGTTTGAGGTTTAAGGTTTAAAGATTATCTCTTTAAAGACAATAGTTTCAGATGTTCATCTAGTCTCATTAGCTCCAGAAAGACTGTGTTCCATTGTGAATTGAAACTCTGTTCAACAGAAGTACTGAAAAACAGTATTAGAGCAATTGACTGGGATGTCCCATGAAGTCATGACCTTAAACCTCCAACCCAACAAAACAAGCCCTGTGAGGTGTTGAGTGAACACAAGCAGCATCAGCAGCTGCTCTTTTCCTTTCTTAGTAGAAATACATATTACACACCACTTTCCAATCCACATTTTACAGGTGTACACCTTAAGGATATTAATTAGATTATTTGATTCTGCAACCATTACCCTTAATCTGTGCCAAATTTCCCATAAAAAGTATTGTGAGAAAGTATTTGTGGTTGTTAAGTTTGTGTATCAACTTAGCTGGGCCTGGTTGAGTGGCTGGGCAGCTGAATGTAGTTATTACTCATGGTGAGATTGGTAATTAACTCCATGGTCCAATATATTGCAGCAGCTGAGTAGCTGCTTTGGTATGTAGTCTGCTTCCCGTATATAAGAAACAACTTTGGGAATGGTCTCTAGCTTATGGCCTGCTTGAACTCTGCATGTAGCC
>NW_006935429.1:0-553 GCF_000298275.1 Orycteropus afer afer
TGAGCCTTGAAGGGAAGGATATAGAAGTGGACTAAACCCCAACTACCAGAAGAATTTGCATGAAAATACCAAAAAAGGAGACATACGGACCTGCAGTCTGGCAGCAATCCTGAGCGGTCCTGGCGACACAGACAGCATGGAGAGTGCCGAGTGGTGGTAGGACCTAAGAATTAACCTAAAAATCAGCCCTGCTAGCCAGGGACTGCTTGGAGGACTGCTCTGATGGCTGGGGAATAAACGGAGAAGGTGAAGAGAAAGGTGGGCTGAGCTGTGGACTTTTGTCTGTCTGGAGGGTGCCGCCATTTTGAATGTTTACAAGTGGCTTGATCATTTTGGGTATTTAAAGAGACGGCACTCTCCGAGATTCCAGGGGATTAAGAAGAGGTTCTGCATATATAGGGTTGGCAGATGATGGTCCTATAAGTTTATGTGAATGGTCAGAATTCCCAGGTGTATAGTAGAGCTGACAAGGGGCAAGGTTGTGGTCACTGTTGGTCACAGCCAGCTACCCAGAGAGACTGAGTAGTTGAACCTGTGGGCTTGGGACCATAGT
>NW_006935429.1:2759-3836 GCF_000298275.1 Orycteropus afer afer
CCCCAGATATTGCAGGTTTTCTTCTTCATTTCTCCCTTTTCCTTTCTCTGGGTACTGTTCCTGAGAAATTACATGGTGTATTTTTGGTCCATGTACTTTTAGTTTTTTGATAGTTATTCAATTGTAATTCTTGTCTAACTGAGTGGGAGATGGCAACAGTCCCCATAACATACAACCACACCCATGCCTCCTGCAATTTTACTTCAAGAGCCACACCTCCTTCTCCAAGAGGCCAATGATAAAAAACCAGCAAAAAGAGTTTGAATCACCCTTGGCTGCTCTTCACAAACAGTTAACAGAGATCTTGATACAATACCACGATGTCTTGGAGACAACAGACTATCACAGTCCACCCAAAGAAGCATGATAAAGTGGTAGAAACAAGGGAATAGGATACAGACCCAGAATACATCCCTGAGGAAGAAGAAGCATTGGAAATCTCTGATAAGGAATTAAAAAGAATTATATTTAGGTATCTTCAAAGTATTGAGAGACAGACCAAAGAAAACATAGAAAAAACCTTAGAAGAATTCTGGAAGAAAATACAAGAACAAAATGACAAAATAAATGAATTATTTGAAATGATTCTAAATCTACAGACAGAAATCCAAAAGATTAATACTAAATTGTCAGAAATAGATAACACATTGAAAGGGGAAAGGGGTAGAATTGATGCAATGGAAGACAGAATTAATGAGATTGAAGGCAAATACCTGAATACTTCTTTGAAAAGGGGTCAATAAGAAAAAAAATCAAAAAAAAAAAAATGAAAAAAGCCTAAGGTTCATGTGAGATACCATCAAAAGGAATAACCTATGTGTCATTGGAATTCCAGAACAGGAAGAGAAAAATAAAACCACTGAGGAAATTGTCCACGATTTACTGGAGGAGACCTTCCCTGATATGATGAAAGATGAGAATATATCCATTTAGGAAGTCCAATGAACGCCAAACAGGATAGACCCCAAAAGAAAATCATCAAGACATATCATCATCAAACTCATCAAAACCAAAGACAAAGACAGAATCCTGAAAGCAGCATGGGAAAAACAAAAAGTTACCTACAAAGAATAGCCA
>NW_006935430.1:0-504 GCF_000298275.1 Orycteropus afer afer
CTTTTCAATTCTTTTAACGTCTGATTTATGTATTTTGGGGCTCTTTCATTGGGTCCATATATATTTATTTTGGTTATATGCTCTTGTTCAATTGATCCTTTGATCATTATATAATGTCCTTCCTTGTCTCTTATGGTGGTTTTTTTCTTAAAGTCAGTTTGTTCAGAAATTAATATTGCCACTCCTGCTCTCTTACTGTTGCCATTTGTTTGATGTATCTGTTTTCAGCCTTTGAATTTTAGTCTATTTTTGTCATCTCTAAGGTGTGTCTCTTGTAGACAGTATATTGATGGGTTTTGTTTTCTCATCCAGTCTGTAATTCTCCATCACTTGAGTGGTGCGTTTAATCCATTACCATTCATTGTAATTATTGACAAGTATGAATTGGTTGCTTCATTTTGTTATGTGCTTTTTCATGGTGTCCCTGGTTTCTTTGTTCCATATTATTTTCTGTGCTGAGCTCATTATGTTTATGAGTTATGTTATCATTTCCTTTGTTGCTGT
>NW_006935430.1:1364-2188 GCF_000298275.1 Orycteropus afer afer
CACCTCCCAGAACATTGTTTTGTGCCACTCCCAACAGAAATACTCCAGGTGGACAACTTCAGCAATCAGGAGCTCCTCAGTTGCTCACAGAAAATTCCACCTTGGAGTTTACAAAGATTTATGGGTAGAAAAGCCACACTAAGTAATTTACTACACCGCAGGGTTGTTCCAGTGTTGGGATCAGATGTGTATGTTTTGAGCAGCCAATCCATTAAAAGGGAGTTTCCTTAGGGGTGTAGCCTGTTCTAGTATATGTATGGACATCCTGAAAAAAGAGACATTTTTCTGTGGATTGGGATTCTGTTGTGCTGCCTACAACTGTCCATGAGTGAACAATCCACCGTTTAGCCTGGAGATCTTGGATTCATCTTTTTTGGTGTCAACAGCCAGTGTACTGCCCGTCAACCTTGAGCTCATCAGCTCCTGTAGCTTCGTGAGTCAAGAAGAGCCTCCAGCTTGATGTTTGATCCAAGAACTTGGGAATTGCCTGCTTCTATAAGTGTGTGAGCCATTTTCCTAAGATAAATTTCTCTCTCTCTCTGTATATATATAAGCTTTATTGGTTTTGCTTCTCTAGAGAACCCAGTCTAACACAACGTTTAATGTGTTATCTATTTCTGACAATTTAGTATTAACCTTCTGGATTTCTATCTGTAGATTTAGAATCATTTCTAATTTTTCATTAATTTTGTTATTTTGTTCTTGTGTTTTCTTCCAAAATTCTTCTGGGATTTTGTTTATATTTTCTTTGGTATGTCCCTCCCTTGAAGATATCTAAATATAATTCTTTTGAATTCCTTATGTGAGAGTTCCAATGCTGTTTC
>NW_006935431.1:0-1087 GCF_000298275.1 Orycteropus afer afer
TTTATATATTTTGGGGCTCTTTCATTGGGTCCATAGATATTTATTATGGTTATATCTTCATGTTCAATTGATCCTTTAATCATTATGTAATGTCCGTCCTCGTCTCGTATGGTGGTTTTTGTCTTAAAGTCAATATGATCAGAATTCATATTGCCACTCTTGCTCTGTTATGGTTGCCATTTGCTTGATATATCTTTTTCAACCTTTGATTTTTAGTGCATTTTTGTCTTTATCTCTAAGGTGTGTCTCTTGAGGGCAGCATATTTATGGGTTTTGTTTTCTTATCCAATCTGCAACTCTCCGTCTCTTGAGTGGTATGTTTAATCCATTAACATTCAATGCAATTATTGACAAGTATGAATTGGTTGCTGTCATTTTGGTATGTGTTTTTTCATGGTGTCCCTGTTTTATTTGTTCTATATTATTTTCTGTGCTGAACTCATTATGTTTATGAATTGTGTTATCATTTCCTTTGTTGCTGTTGTTTTAGTATATGCTGAATATTTGTGCTTGTCATCTTTTTTTATTGTGATATGAAAGTTTGTCATTTTTCTTTGAGATTACCCTATGATTTATAATTTTCTCCCTTAGTTTAAAACAGTCCATTCTATCTTGCAGCTCTCTTAACTTCCTCAGCATTTAGAAGTTCTGTGACTACACAGTGTTTTCCCTCTTTTTGTTTATAGTTGTCCTCACTTGCCAATTGATGTCTCTGGTTCCCTGTTTACAATCTTGTAAGCTCATTTTATTTTGAATATGCCCATAGCTGTGGTTTCTGGGTTATGTTATCTTGTGTATTGATGGTCAGTTGTTTTTTGCTCTTTTTGGTTCTCTGTTCAAGGGACTCCCTTTAGCATCTCTTGTAAGGTTGGTCTGGTTTCAACAAATTCCCTGAGTTTCTGCTTATCTGGAAATCTCCTAATTTCACCACCGTATTTGAGGAACAATTTTGCCGGGTATATAATTCTTGGTTGAAAATTTTTCTCTTTCCAGGTTTTATATATACCATCCTATTGCCTTCTCGCTTGCATGGTCTCTGCTGAGAAATCAGAGCTTATTCTTACTGGCTGTCCTTTGTAGGTAACTT
>NW_006935431.1:2952-3584 GCF_000298275.1 Orycteropus afer afer
AAAAGCTGTAAACTAGGACCTGGGAGAAGAATAAAGAATAATAATAAAAAGGACAAAAGTATTAACAATAGTAGTAGTTTTAAAACAGACAAATAGAAGCAAACTAAACACCAGAGAAAAGAAAAAGAAGAAAAAAGAAAAAGAAAAAAATCAGTGGAGGACAGGGCAGGGCACCCAGACTCTGTCCAAGCACACAGACTGGGATGGAGTTCTTGTGGGCCCAGAAGGTGGGTGGGAGTGGGAGATGGCCATACCTCCATTCATCAAGTAGATGTGGGGTATAAGAGTAACAAGAGGAATGTTGCACCTTTTCAGTCGTGCAGGTCCGGAGTGCCCTTGGGGTTACTGGCAAGCAGACCCTTTTCTTAAGCCTCTGGAATCTGGGAGAGTGCTGTCTCTTTAAATATCCAAAATGGTCAAGCCACTTGTAAACATTCAAAATGGCAGCATCCTCTGGACAGGCAAAAGTCCACAGCTCAGCCGGTCTTCCTCTTCACCACTGCTTCCCCTTTTATTCCCCAGCCACCAGAGCAGTCCTCCGTGCAGTACCTGGCTAGCAGGGCTGACTTTTAGGTTAATTCTTAGGTTCTGCCACCACTCGGGAATCCCCAAGCTGTCTGTGCCATCAGGAT
>NW_006935432.1:0-620 GCF_000298275.1 Orycteropus afer afer
CAGGGTATATTTAATACTTAGAGAGCACCATAATACAAATGCACCAATTATACTTTGGTCTTCCTTATTCATTGCCTTGCTTTTGTATGCATATGCCGTGACTGAAAATATCATGGCATCAATCAGGTGCATCTTAGTTCTCAAAGTGACATCATTGATTTTTTAACACTTTAAAAAAGTCTTTTGCAGCAGATATGTGCAATTCTATATGCCATTCAATTTCTTGACTTCTACTTCTATGGTTGTTAATTGTGGATCCAGGTTAAAAAAAAAAAAAGTCCTTGACAAATTCAACAGTTTCTCCATTTTCATGATGTTGCTTATTGGTCTAATTGTGAGGATTTTTGTTTTCTTTATGTTGAGGTGTAATTTATGCTGAAGGCTGTAGTCTTTGATCTTCATCATTAAGTGCCTCAAATCTTCCTCAATTTCAGCAAGCAAGGTTGTATCATCTGCATATCACAGGATGTTAATTTTTCAGAAGTAGATTGCCATTCTTCTCCCAAGATTGTCTTAGTCTGGAAGCTCCACTGAAACCTAAGCACCACGGATGTCTCAGCTGACATTTGAAATACTATAGCTATAGATGCTACAGCTTCTAGCATCACTGCAACACATTA
>NW_006935432.1:2010-3005 GCF_000298275.1 Orycteropus afer afer
AGAAGAGCTGCCTCCCCAAAGAGAGTTGACCTTACTCACATGGATGGAGTAAAGCTTTTGGGACCTTCATTTGCTGATGGAGCACCACTCAAAACAGGAGGAAGGAGTTTCAAACATACATTAATAATCAAATTGTGGAATGTATGAAGTATGAACACAGGAAAATTGGAAGTAGTCAAAAATGAACTGGAAAGGTCAAAGATCGATATGCTAGGCATTAGTGAGCTGAAATGGCCTGGTATTGGCCATTCTGAATAAGACAATCATATGATCTACTATACTGGGAATGATAAATTGAAGAAGAATGGTGTTGCATTCATCATCAAAAAGAACATCCTAAGATCAATTCTGAGGTACAATGTTGTCAGTGATAGGATAATATCAATATGCCTACAAGGAGGACCAATTAATACTACTATTATTCTAATATATACAAGAACTACTGAAGACAAAGATGAAGAAATTTAAGATTGTATTAGCTTCTTCAGTCTGAAATTGACCAAACATGAAATTAAGATGTGTTGATAATTATTGGTGATTGGAATGCAAAAGTTGGAAATAAAGAAAATCATTTTTTGCTGGAAAATATGGCCATGGTGATAGAAATGATGCTAGAGAGCACATGATAGAATTTTGCAAGACTTATTCATTGCCAATACCTTTTTCCTCAACAGAAACAGTGACATGGACCTTGCTAGATGGAATATAACAAAATCAGATCAACTACATCTTTGGAAACAGGCAACAGAGGAACTCAATATTATCAGTCAAACAAGGCCATGAGCTGACTGTGTAACAGACCATCATTTGCTCACATGCAAGTTCAAGTTGAAGCTGAAGAAAATTGCAATAAGTCCATGACAGTCAAAATATGACCTTCATTATATTGTACCTGAACATCTGAAAAAAATATTTGATGTACTGAACACCAATGACCAAACACCAGAAGAATGGTGGGATGACATCAAGAACATCATCCATGAAGAAAGCAAAAG
>NW_006935433.1:0-501 GCF_000298275.1 Orycteropus afer afer
GAGGGGAGCTGTTGCATTGTGGTAAACTGTGGTCCATGACATGAGACAAAGTATATGTGAACTGCTGTATGGAAAGTGAATTTGCTCTGTAAATCCAACCAAATCAAAATTAAAAAAAAAAAAAATCAACCAAGTTACCGATTTCTGGTTTTTTTTTTAGATATGACTACCAGAAAAGCTGTAATTACTTTGTGCCTCGCATGTGTGGCCCACATTATAATTCCAATGGACAGTGCGAGTTTAGAGCCCCGGTGGCACAGTGGTTAAGCGTTCGGCCCCTGACAGAAGGTTCATGGGTTCAAACCCACCAGTGGCTCCACAGGGGAGAGCCCTGATGATCTGCTCCTATAAAGAGTACAGCCTAGAAGACACTACGGGACAGTTCCACTCTGTCACGTGGGCTTGTCGTGAGTCGGAATCAACTCACAGCACGACCAACAACAACAGAAGCAGGTCATACCCAGGCATTTCCTGTAGGCTTTTGAAATTCAGAATTCCACA
>NW_006935433.1:1731-2767 GCF_000298275.1 Orycteropus afer afer
GAAGCAAAGCCCAAACCACACCCACTGCCGTGGAGTCGATTCCAACTCACAGCGCCCCTAGAGGACAGAGTGGAACTGCTTCATAGGGTTTCCAAAGCTGTCAATCATTACAGAAACCAACTGCCTCATATTTCTTCCATGGAGCAGCTGATGGGTTTGAACTGCTAACCTTTTGGTTAACAGCTGAGAGCCTAACCACCGCACCACCAGGGCTCCTTTTGCCACCTGAAGAAGGACTGAAATAAGAATATGTGCACACGCATGCGCACATGCAGACACCTGCCCCTCTTGGCTTTTCATTCAAGATTTCTAAAGATAAGATGACCTAGTTTCATAACCCAGTTTTAACGAAGCCTGCATGAAGACTCTGTTTCCCTAACGCTGACCCTGAACCGAACTGCAGGTCCACGTTCCCACTGCACTAAGTTTCTACCTGCCCAGGAGAAACTTTCTTTTTGTAGCATCGTCAACTACAAGAAAAGAAAGGTGGTCCAGATTTAGGATCCGGTTCTGTACGGGTTGAGGCTCTCTGTCCATAGCTCTTGGTTCTGGAGGAAGGCTTGTGAGGCAGGAACAATAGAGAGCTGGTATCCGGACGCTGGGGTGGAAACCAACGTGGCCTTTGAAAAAGGCCTTGGCCAGGGTCCCCCCTCTTCAGAGGGCTTTATTAGACAGTGTGGCATGCACACACAAGGGATGAAGCGGCAGGGCCAAAGTGGAGACCCCTGTTTTGCACTCCACGACAGCACTGAAATCAAGGATGAGATTTGTAAGTCCAGATTGAGTCTGCATTGCAGAAGGGACGTTACGAGAAGACACCCATGAGCTGGAGAACAGACAGGCTTGGAAATGGGCGAACTCCCTCTAAACTGAGAACCTGGAGCCCAGCCCAACAAAGGAGATTATCTCCTCCTGGGCATTCCTCCCTTCCCTCGTAGTAATGTAGCTTGCTTTCCCCCAGCCTGGCAAGGCTGGCACACATTGCAGTGTCCAGGGCAGACTGAGCCACTGCAGGCTATCTCGTGAAAGGGAAGGG
>NW_006935434.1:0-647 GCF_000298275.1 Orycteropus afer afer
AATGGGTGGAAGTCACGAATAGACTCTTCAAAGAGGATATTCAGGTGGCTAACAAACACATGAAGAAATACTCATGATCATTAGCCATTGTTGTTATGTGCCATCGAGTCGGACCTGACTCATAGCGACCCCTCTTTGGGATTTTCACTATGGAAGTAGATTGCCGCATCTTTCTTCCAAGGAGTGGCTGGTGGGTTTGAACTGCCAGCCTTTTGGTTAGCAGTCAAGTGCCTTAGGCACTATGAGATACCATCTTGCCCCAGGACTCATAGCAAAGTTCAAGACAGAAAATAACAAATGCTGGCGAGGATGCAGAGAGATTGGGACTCTCATCCACTACTGGTGGGACTGTCAAATGATATAACCATTGTGGAAAGCAGCATGGCTATTTCTTAAAAATTTGGAATTAGAAACACCATTTGACCCAGCAATTCCATTACTAGTTATATATCCTAAAGGAGTAAGAGCCAAGACATAAAAGATATATGCACACCAATGTTCATCACAGCACTATTTGTAATAACCAAAAGATTGAAACAACCAAAAAGTGATGGTTCTGGTAAGATGGCAGAATAGGCAGAAAGACTGCACAGACCCTCTTCAACAAAGGAAAGGGGAACCAATTAACACAGATACAGAAGATAATC
>NW_006935434.1:2837-3436 GCF_000298275.1 Orycteropus afer afer
ATGACAAAATAAATGAAAAATTAGGAATGATTCTAAATCTACAGATAGAAATCCAGAAGATTAATACTAAATTGTCAGAAATAGATAACACATTGAAAAGGCAAAGGACTAGAATTGATGCAATGGAAGACAGAATTAATGAGACTGAAGACAAATACCTAAATACTTCTTTGGAAAAGGATCAATCAGAAAAAAGATCAAAACAAAATGAAGAAATCCTAAGGTTCATGTGGGATACCATCAAAAGGAATAACTTATGTGTCATTGGAATTCCAGGAACTGGAAGAGAAAAATAAAACCACTGAGAAAACTGTCCAAGATTTGTTGGAAGAGAACTTCCCTGATATGATGAAAGATGATAGTATATCCTTTCAGGAAGTCCAATGAACCCCAAACAGGATAGAGCACAAAAGAAAATCACCAAGACATATCATCATCAAACTCATAAAAACCAAAGACAAAGAAAGAATCCTGAAAGCAGCACAGGGGGGAAAAAAAAAAAAAAAAAAAAAGTTACTTACAAAGGACAACCAGTAAGAATAAGCTCTGATTTCTCAGCAAAAACCATAAGAATTATGTGAGGCACTAACAAGAAGAAT
>NW_006935435.1:0-520 GCF_000298275.1 Orycteropus afer afer
TGCAAGTAACCCCAAGGACAATCCAGACCTGGACAACTGGAAAGTTGCAACATTCCTCTTGTTACCCTTATACCCCACACCTTCTTGGTGAATGGATGTGTGGCCATCCCTCACTCCCACCCACCTTCTGGGCCTGCAGGAATTCCATCCCAGTCTGTGTGATTGGACGGAAACAGGGTGCCTGCCTGGCTCTCCCCCAATTATTTTTTCTTTCTTTCTTCTGTTTTTTAAGTTTGCTTGTTTTTCTCTGTTTAAAAATTATTATTATTATTATTACTCATGTCTTTTTTACTATTATTCTTTATTCTTCCCCTCCCGTCCTAGTTTTCAGCTTTTTATCTTTTCCCTGTTCCTGGTTGCAATTTTTTTTTTCATTTTTCCCATATTTTCCTTCATTATTCTCCTTGTCTACCTTTTTTTCTCTAATTGCCCTCTCCCCAGATATTGCAGAGATTTGTTTTTTAAAATTTCCCCCTTTTTTTCTTTTTTTGCTTACTGTTTCTGTGTTATTATGTGGTGG
>NW_006935435.1:2215-2863 GCF_000298275.1 Orycteropus afer afer
TTGTCAATAATTACACTGAATGTTAATGGATTAAATGCATTACTCAAGAGACAGAGAGTTGCAGATTGGATAAGAAAATAAAACCCATCAATATGCGGCCTACAAAAGACACACCTTAGAAACAAAGACAGAAATAGACTAAAAATCAAAGGTTGAAAAAAGATATAGCAAGCAAATGGCAACTGTAAGAGAGCATGAGTGGCAATATTAATTTCAGATCAAATTGACTTTAAGACAAAAACCACCATAGGAGACAGGGAAGGACATTATATAATGATTAAGGGATCAATTGAACATGAAGATATAACCATAATAAATTTCTAAGGACACAATGAAAGAGCCCCAAAATACATAAATCAGACTTTAAAAGAGTTGAAAAGTCAAATAGATGACTCCACATTCATAGTGAGAGACTTTAATATACCACTTTCAATGAAAGATAGAACAACTGGAAAGAAACTCAACAAAGATGCAGAAGAGCTAAACAATATAATCCACCAACTTCACCTTATAGTCATCTACAGAGCACTTCACCTTCAACAGCACAATATACATTCTTTTTCAGGGCGCATGGAACATTATCCATGATAGACCATATGTTAGGCCATAAAGCTGTTGTCGCTGTTGTTATGTGCTGTTGAGTTGGAC
>NW_006935436.1:0-2752 GCF_000298275.1 Orycteropus afer afer
GTTCCTGTTCTCAAGGGCAATGGTTTCAGTCTCTCTCCATTGAGAGTAATGTTGGCTGTTGGTTTTGCATAAATGCCCTTTATTATGTTGAGGAATGTCCCTTCTATTCCTATTTTGCTGTATAGATTTCTTTGGGTAGTACTGACATTTTCACAATGTTCAGTCTTTCTGTCTACAAGCATGGTATGTTTTTCCATTTATGTAGATCTCTTATAGTTTCTTGGAATAGTGATTTGTAGTTTTCTTTTATAGGTCTTTTGTGTCCCTGGTAAGATTTATTTCCAAGTATTTTATTTTCTTGGTAGCTGTGGTAGTTAAGTTTTTGTGTCAACTTGGCTGGGCCGGGTTGAGTGGCTAGGCATCTGGATGTTATTCCCCATGGTGAGATTGGTAATCAGCTCATGGTGGAATGTATTGGAGCAGCTGACTAGCTGCTTTAGGGATATGGTCTGATTCCCGTATATGAGTCAGCTTTGCAATGGTCTCTAGCCTTTTGGCATGCTTGAACCCAGCATGTAGCCAAGTCTCGTTCAACAGCCTGCCATGCCCTGCCAATCTTGGGACTTCATCTGGACTTGAATCAATGGCCCAATGTTGTTTGGTAACATTGGGACTGTGCCTTTTTACTTGTTGACCTTGGGTTTGTCAGGCTTAGCAGCCAGCAGCTGTCTGAGAGAAGAGAAGCCTCTAGCTTCAGTGGGCTGGGAGCAAGATGCAGAGCTGAAGCCCAAGGTCAATTAGGTCCAGAGGTGTTTTTGTTGAGTCTCTTGGGTTTTCTGTGTATAGGATCATATCATCAGGGACTAGGGATAGTTTTACTTCTTCCTTACCAATTTAGATGTCTTTGATTTCCCTTTCTTGCCTTATTGCTCTGGCTAGGACTCCCAACATAATGTTAAATAGAAGTGGTGATAAAGGGCATCCTTGTCTGGTTCTTGTTCACACGGGGAATGGTTTCAGTCACTCTCCATTGTGCATAATGTTGGCTGTTGGTTTTGCATATATGCCCTTTATTTTATTGAGGAATTAATTTCCTATCTGTTCTGATTTTGCTGAGAGTTTTTATCAGGAAAAGATGTTGGATTTTATCAAATACCTTTTCTGCATTGATGGATATGATCATGTGATTCTTTTCCTTTGTTTTATTTATGTGATGGATGATGTTGATCATTTTTCTAATGTTGAACCATCCTTGCATACCTGGTATGAACCCCACTTGGTCATAATATATTATTTTTTTTGTATGTTGTTGGAGTCTATTGGCTAGGATTTTGTTGTGGTTTTTTGCATCTATATTCATGAGGGACATTGATCTGTAGTTTTCCTTTTTAGTGATTGCCTGGTTTTGGTATCAAGGTTATGCTTGTTCATGAAATGAATTTGGGAGGATTTTGTCCTTTTCTATGTTCTGGAATAGTTTGAGCAGGATTGGCATCTTCTCTGAACGTTCAGTAGAATTTGCCAGTGATACCGTCTGGGCCAGGATTTTTTTTGGTAATTTTTTTTGTGACCTATTCAATTTCTTCTTTTGTTACGGGTCTGTTTAAATTTTCCACCTCAGCCTCTGTTTAGGTAAGTAGTATGTTTCTAGAAATCTGTTCATTTCTTCTAGATTTTTGAATTTGTTGGAGTATAGTTCTTCATAGTATCCTGTTATTATCCTTTTAATTTCTGTTGGTTCTGTTGTGGTGTTGCCAAATTCATTTCTTATTCATGTTATTTGTATTCTCTCTCTCTTTTCCTTTGTAAATTTGTTAGTGGTTTGCCAATTTTATTAATCTTTTTAAAGAACCAACTTCTAGTCTTGTTGATTTTTTTTCCTATTGTCTTTCTATTTTCTGTTTCATTTATTTCTGCTTGAATCTTTATTATTTCTTTTCTTCTGGTGACTGTAGGCTTTTTTTTTTTGCTGCTCTTTATCTAATTGTTGGAGATGTTGGGATAAGGTGTTGATTTTGGTTCTTTCTTCTCTTTTGATGTCTGGATTTATTGCTATCAATTGGCCTCTGATCACTGCTTTTGCTGTGTCCCAAAGATTTTGGTATGTTGTGTTTTCATTCTCATTTGATTCAAAGAATTTTTAAATTTCATTTTTTATTTCTTCTATTACCCAGTCATTTTCAAGGAGGGTGTTATTCAGTTTCCATGTGTTTGCTCTTTTTCTGTTCATCTTCCTCTTGTTGATTTCTAGAAATTTTACAGTATTGTGATATGAGAAGATCTTTGCAGTATTTCAAGGTTTTTAAATTTATTGAGGCTTGTGTTGTGTCCTAACATATGGTCCATCCTGGAGAATGTTCCATGTGCACTGGAAAAGAATGTATAATGTGCTGTTGTTGGGTGAAGTGCTCTGTAGATGTTATAAGGTCAAGTTCAAAACTAAATGCACTGCCATCGAGTCATACCTGACTCATAGCAACCCCAAGGAAACCCTCCTTGGGTTTCCGAGGTGGTATCACAATGGAAGTGGATTGGCCAACCTTCCTTCTGAGGAGTGGCTCGTGGGTTTGAACCACTAGCATTCTGGTTAGCAGTCAAATGCCTTAGGCCCTGTGTTACCAGAGCTCCTATAAGGTCAAGTTGATGGATTGTGTTTCTTAGTTCTTCTGTGGCTTTTTTGAGTTTCTTTCCAGCTGTTCTATCTGTTATTGAAAGTGGTGTATTAAAGTCTCATACTATGACTGTGGAGTCATCTATTTGTCTTTTCAGTTGTGTTAGAGTCTGGTTTATGTATTTTGGGGCTCTTTCATTG
>NW_006935437.1:0-1282 GCF_000298275.1 Orycteropus afer afer
CTTGTACTTTCTTGTAGTAGTGTCTTGCAGTTTTCTTTGTATAGGTCATTTGTGTCTCTGCTAAGATTTATCCCTAAATATTTTAACTTTTTGGAAGCTATTGTAATTGGTATTGTTTCCTTATTTCCTTTTCAGAGACCTCTTTGTTGATATAGAGGAATCCAAGTGATTTTTGTATGTTGACCTTATATCCTGCAACTTTACTGAACCTTTCTATTGTTCTTATTTTTCTTAGGTGCCATCAAGTCATATCCAGCTCATTGCAACGTTATGTACAGCAGAATGAAACACTTCCCAGTCCTGTGCCAGCCTTACAATCCTTGCTATACCTGATCCCATTGTTTCAGCCATTGTTTCAATCAATCCTGTTGAGGGACTTCCCCTTTTTCATTGACCCTTCACTTTACCAAGCATGATATCCTTCTCCAGAGAAAGGTCCCTTCTGACAACTTGACCAAAATAAGCTAGACAAAGTCTGGCCATTCTTACTTCCAAGGAGCATACTGGCTGCACTTCTTCCATGACCTTTCTATTAGTTCCAGTATTTTTTTTTTTTTTTTTTTTTGCTGAGTCTCTTGGGTTTTTTATGGATAAGATCATGTCATCTGCAAGTAAAGGTAGGTTTACTTCCTCTTTGCCAAATTTGGATGCCTTTTATTTCTCTTTCTTGCTTTATTGTCCTGGCTAGGACTTCCAATACAATGTTAAATAGAAGTGGTGATAGAGTGCATCCTTATCTGTTTCCTCTTCACAAGGGAAATGCTTTGGGTCTTTCTTTGTTAAAAATAATGTTGACTGCTGGTTTCATGTATGTGCCCTTGTTATGTTGAGGATTTTCCCTTTGTCCCTATTTTGCTGAGAGTTTTGAACAGGAATTGGTATTGGATTTTATCAAATGCCTTTTCTGCATCAATTGATATGATCATCTGTTTCATTTATTTCTGCTCTAATCTTTATTATTTCTTTTCTTGTGGTGACTGTAGGCTTTTTTTGCTGTACTTTTTCTAATTTTTGGAGGTGTTGCATTAAGGTGTTGATTTGGGCTCTTTCTTCTTTTTGATGTGTGCATCAAATTTGATACAAATTCCTGTCTTATCACTGCTTTTGCTTTGTCCCAAAGAGTTTGCTATGTTGTGTTTTCATTCTCTTTTGATTCAAAGAATTTTTTAATTTATTTTTTATTTCTTCTATCACCCAGTCTTTTTAGAGGAGGGTGTTATTCAGTTTCCATGAGTTTGCTCTTTTTCCATTGGTTTTCCTAGTGTTGACTTCTAATTTTATA
>NW_006935437.1:1862-2724 GCF_000298275.1 Orycteropus afer afer
GCTTTATTTAAGGCTGGGCCCCACATAGGTGGGAGTGCAGCTTAGAAGTGAGCAGAGCTGTTAGGAACAACTAAGGGAGATAAACTTGTCTGTCAGTTTGCTGTCCTGTGATGGCTTGCATGTTGCTGTGAGGCTGCAGGCTATGCCATCGGTGTTGCAAACTGCTAGCAGGGTTACCCATGGTGGATAAGTTTCAGTGGAGATTCCAGACTTCGACAGACTGAGCAGAAGGAAGAGACCATCGGCTTCTCATAGAATTGGCCAGTGAAAACCTTATGAATAGCAGTGAAACACTGTCTGATATAATACTGAAAACTTTATGAATAGCCCTGAAATATTGTCCTGTATAGTGCCAGAAGAGGAGCCCATCAGGTCAGATCAAAACCAAAACCAAACTCACTGCTATTGAGTCAGTCCCAACTCATAGTGACTTCTCCTTCAGTTTCTGAGGCAGTGTCTCTATGGAAGTACATTGCCAAGTCTTCCTTCTGAGAAGCAGTTGGTGGGTGTGAACTGCTAGCTTTCTGGTGACCACTCAGATGCCTTAGGTACTATGCCACCAGAGCTCATAAAATATGACTAGGGAAGAGCTGATTCCTCAGAGTAGAGCTCACCCTAATGATATAGATGGAGTAAAGCTTTCGAGACCTCCATTGGCTGATGAGACATGACTCAAAATGAATAGAAACAGCTGAAAACATCCATTAGTAATCAGAACATGGAATGTATAAAGTATGAATCTAGGAAAACTGGAGATTGTACAAAATGAAATGGAACACATAAAGATTGATATCCTAAGCATTAGTGGGCTGAAATGGATTGGTTTTAGCCATTTTGAATCAGACAACCATATGATCTACTG
>NW_006935438.1:0-1082 GCF_000298275.1 Orycteropus afer afer
GCACAGATTCCTGGGGCTTAAGAACATGTTCTGTTTTCCAGCAACCCCCAGGATGCTCGGGACCTGCAAGACTGAAAAGGTACAACACTCCACTTGTTACTCTTATACCCCACACCCACTTGGTGAACAGAGGTTCAGCCTTCCCCCATTCCCACCAACATTCTGGGCTCACAGGAACTCCATCACAGTATGTGTGCTCAGATGGAGCCTGGGTGCCTTGCCTTGTCCTCCACCGAGTTTTTTTTCCCTCACTCTTTTTTTTTTTTATTTTTATGTTTTTATTTTTCACTTTCTTTTTTATGATGATTAGTTTGCTTGTATTTGTTGGTTTTAAAACAACTAATATTATTAATACACTTGTCCTTTTTATTATTATTCTTAATCTTCCCCTACCAGGTCCTAGTTTTCAGCATTTTTTCTTTTCACTGTGCCTGGTTGAATTATTATTTTTTTTTTTAATTTAAAGGTTTTTCTTTTCTTTACCTCCTTGTTTCTCCTGGTTAATTCCATTCTTTGTTTTTCTTCTTGCATTTTTCCCTTCTTTTTTTAATGTATTATTATCCTTCTCTACTTTTTTTTTTCTTAGTGCCCTACCCCCAGATATTGCAGGTTTCTTGTTTTTTCTTCTTTTTTTCCCCTTTTTTTTCTTTTTTTGGTTACTGTTCCACCTGTGTGATTACATGGTGTGTTTTTCATCCATGGGCTTTTAGTTTTTTGATGGTTTTTCAATTTTAATTTGTGCGTAACTGAGTGGGAGACAACAACAGTCCCCATAAGACACAACTAAACCCACACCTCCTGCAATTTCAATTACTGAGCCAGAGCCACTACCTCCATCTCCACCAACAGGCCAATGGTAAAAAAAAACAACAAGAAGAGCCTGAATCACCTTTGGCTGCTCTTCACAAAAAAGTTAACAGAGATCAAAATACAACAATGTCACCATGTCTTGGAAACAACAGAACATCACAGTCCACACAAAGAAGCAGGATAAAGTAGTAGAAACAAGGGTGCAGGATACAGACCCAGAACACATCCCTGAGGAAGAAGCAGCATTGGAACTCTCTGATAAGGAATTCAAA
>NW_006935438.1:2340-2806 GCF_000298275.1 Orycteropus afer afer
CAGGGACACCATGAAAAAACACATAACAAAATGACAGCAACAAATACAAACTTATCAACAGTTACCTTGTATGTTAATGGATTAAAGAGATGAGAATTGCAGATTGGATAAGAAAGCACAACCCATCAATATGCTGCCTACAAGAGACACACCTTAGAGATAAAGACAAAAATTAATTAAAAATCAAAGGTTGGAAAAAGATACATCAAGCAAATGGCAACTGTAAGAGAGCAGGAGTGGCAATATTAATTTTGATCAAATTGACTTTAAGACAAAAACTGCCATACAAGACAAAGAAGGACATTATATAATGATTAAAGGATCAATTGAACATGAAGATATAACCATAATAAATATTTATGGACCCAATGAAAGAGCCCCAAAATACGTAAATCAGACTTTAAAAGAGTTGAAAAGCCAAATAGATGACTCCACAGTCATGTTGTTGTTGTTGTTATGTGCCGTT
>NW_006935439.1:0-883 GCF_000298275.1 Orycteropus afer afer
CACATTGTTCTCCCTCTCTATTCAGGATCTCCTCCATAGATACCCTCCCAAGTGGTTGACAGTGGTAGCTGGGCACCATCTAGTTCTTCTAGTCTCATAGTCATAGAGGCTGAGGATTGCATGATGTACTGGTCACAAGGACTAATTCATTCTTCTTTGCTCTGGATGAAGACAGACCCATCATTGCATCTAAATGGCTGTTTACAAGCTTTTAAGATCCCAGTCTCTACTAACCAAAGTAGGAGGTGGAACAATGTTTTGTGTAGTATGTTATGCCAATTGAGCTTGATGTCCACTGTGACTATGGTTCTGAGGCCACCAGTTCAACTACTCAGTCCCTCTGGGTAGCTGGCTGTGACCAAGAATGACTACAACCTTGTCCCTTGTCATCTCTACTATACCCCCGGAAATTCTTACAGAACATACAAATACACTTGTAAAACCATTGTCTGCCAACCCTATACATAGTCTTGGGTACACTCCCTGCTTCATGGACATACCTAATAGTTCAGCCTGCCCACCCATCTATCCACCCATATACTCATGTTTGTCTTCACTGACAACGAACACAGTACTGTATGTGCAAAAGGGTTCATCTTTGTTGTCTGCACCTCCCATGTACTTCTCTATATCTTCATCCTCAATGCCACCATGTTGATCACTCACACTTGGTACATTGCCCTTCTCTTCACCCAAATCAATACTTATCTCTACTTATCTAATAGTGTTCTCTATCTTCCCCTCCCACCCCTGGTAACCAACAAAGAAAGTTTCCTTCCATATACAAACTGTTCCTTGACTTTTATAATAACAGACTAATACAATATTTGTCTTTCTGTGATTGACTTATTTCACTCAGCATAATGTCCTCCAAGTTCATCCA
>NW_006935439.1:1938-2550 GCF_000298275.1 Orycteropus afer afer
TTTTGGATGTTGATCTTGTATCCTGCCACGATGCTAAATCTCTCAATTAGTTCTAGTAGATTTTTGACTGAGTTTCTTGGGTTTTCTAGGTATAGGATATCATCAGCAAGTAGAGATAGTTTTACTTCTTCCTTACCTATTTTGATGTCTTTGATTTCCCTTTCTTGCATTATTGCCCTGGCTAGGACTTCCAGTACAATGTCAAATAGAAGTGGTGATAGAGGGCATCCTTGTCTGTTTGCTGTTCGCAAGTGGAATGGTTTCAGTCTGTCTCCATTAAGAATAATGTTGGCTATTTGTTTTGCATAGATGCCCTTTATTATGTTTAGAAATGTCCCTTCTATTTCTATTTTGCTGAACGCTTTGATCAGGAATGGGTTAGATTTCATCAAATTCCTTTTCTGCATCAATTGATATGGTTATGTGGTTACTTTTCTTTGTTTCATTTCTGTGGTGGAGGATGTTGATTGTTTTTGTAATGTTGAACCATCCTTGCATACCTGATATGAACTCCACTTGGTAGTAATGAATGATTTTTTTAATATGTTGTTGGAGTCTATTGGCTAGGATTTTGTGGCAGATTTTTGCATGTATATTCATGAGGGATATTGG
>NW_006935440.1:0-652 GCF_000298275.1 Orycteropus afer afer
CCTCCTTGGGTTTTCAAGGAGGCATCTCTATGGAAATAGATTGCCCAGTCTTCCTTCCAAGGAGTAACTGGTGGGTTTGAACTGCCAGCCTTCTGATTAGCAGTCAAATGCCTTTAGGCACTACACCACCAGAGCTTTTAGTCTCACACACACATATGTATATACACACATAATGCAATGCCTGAAGAAAAAACCTTTTTTTTTCTTCAAATTGTGTTCTCCTCTTCTCCAACTAGAGCTCTGACAACTCTGACTCTGTAGCAGATATGTATTCTTATAGGAAGAATCACTTCACGTGGTTATTCTGAATAGTTCCTCACTGTTCCCAGAAGAAGGGTGTAGTAGGCAGAAGGGCTTCTAAAGATTCCTATGCCATAATTGCTCCAAATCTATGAATATTTTACATTAAACAAAAGGTACTTTGTAGATATAATTAAGGTTACAGACCTTAAGCCAGGAAGAAGATCCTTGATTATCTGTTGTTGTTGTTATGTGCCGTTGAGTCGAACCCAACTCACAGCGACCCCTCCTTGGGTTTCCGAGGGAGTATCACTACAGAAGTAGATTGCCCAACCTTCCTTCCGAGGAGTGGTTGGTGGGTTTGAACCACCAGCCTTCTGGTTAGCAGTCAAGTGCCTTAGGCACTACGCTA
>NW_006935440.1:1887-2894 GCF_000298275.1 Orycteropus afer afer
GAAGTAGATTGCCCAACCTTCCTTCCGAGGAGTGGCTGGTGGGTTTGAACCGCCAGCCTTCTGGTTATCAGTCAAACGCCTTAGCCACTATGCTACCAGAGCTCCTAAGCAGAAGCAGATCCTTTGGGGTCTAATAAAAATTATCCCTCCCACTATATCTTTGATATGTGGGTACATTAGGAAGAACACCAGTAAATACTCATGAGGGTCAAAGAAAAATATCAAGATCTTTACCTACTTCACTTTTGGGAGATCAGTGTTATTAGAACCTCTTGGAATGGACTGAGAAGGGTCTAACTTATTTTCACTGGCAGTAAAAGTCTTAATGTACAAAGGGGCACTCACTCTGAAAGAAGGGGAAGTCTGGCTTGGTGATTTGAGTCTAATGTAAAATTTAATGGTTTATATAAATGCATATAGTTGACAACTCCATCTGGACCAACTGACTATTCAACAAGTGCAACACTGTCCACCTGGAGTATCAGTAAAATATGTGTTGGCTAGCTGTTCAATAACTGTTTACTGCATGATTGGATGCATGCATGAATGAGTATGAACCTTCTGCTTTGTTTAAAACCCAGTTATTGCTTTGTTCATTTTTTCATGAAAATACAGTATGGATATAAGTTTGTTTGAACCTCAGACAGTTGCTGCCTACTCTTCAGCTCTATCTGTTCTCACCTCTCTCAGATTAGAGTGAGTCCTACTCTAAACCTACCTTCCAGGCAATCCAGTCCACACTGAGTTCTCCTTCCTGTATCTCTAATTGGCTGAGTTAGTCATTTTGTACTTCATTATGTCTGTCTTATAATTTTTGTTGTATTGTTACATCATCCTGGTTGTGATTGCTTTATTTGCTAAACTCAATCCTTGTAACAATATAAGAAGGAGCATTCCGATTGTATTTTTTCCAGGACAGATCTGTTAGTTCTTCAAGCAGTCTGTGGTATACTCAGTGTTTTACCCCAACAGCATAATTCAAATTCATCAATTCTCCTTCTGTCTTC
>NW_006935441.1:0-2922 GCF_000298275.1 Orycteropus afer afer
CAGGTCCGGAGAGTTCTTGGGGTTACTGGAAAGCAGAACCTCTTCTTAAGCCCCTGGAATCTGGTAGAGCGCTGTCTCTTTAGGTTGTCTCTAGCTCTTGGTTACGTGTTGATTTGTTTTATCTTGGTTTTATGGTTTAACATTTTGAAGAAGTAAAGCCGGTGTATTTTATTTTATTATTGATTCAGGTGTGTTGGTTCCCTTTGCTGTTTTCTTTGTGATGGTGGAATCACTGTGTGGAGTGTGGAGATGTGTTTCTGTTTGTCGTAGAGAGGGTTTAGAGTTCAAAGCGGGCGGTTTTATGGTAATTGGCTGAATATGGTTTCTTCTATTGAATGAGTGAATTTACTGGCGGAGAAGGTGGGAGTAGAAGAAGGAAAGCTTGGTGTTGCTGGGGTCGATTTCTAGGGCTTTGAGCAGGCTATTATTGATGACGTGTTTATTTACAAGACTGCCCGGCTCAACGTCAGGAAAGATTTCTATTGTTAGGGCATCGCAACTTTCCTCCAGTTCTAGGCACACTCAAAGATCCCGCCTCCACGGCCACACAGCACCAAAGAATGGCTCCAAGGCAAAATTCCCAGGACCTCACTCAGCGGCTGTTTCTCCACTCTCCTTGCCCCGTCTGCCCGCAGTGCTGACACAATCCCTCCAGATTGCTAATGGCTGGCTCTGGAGTTTGTCTGTGATACCGCCCACCTGTGGCGCCAAAGATGCACGCAATTTCAGCTGTGTTGGAGTTGGGGGAGTAGCTGCTAGTGACCTGCGGTCCTGATATCTGTGATAAAGATAAGCATGATGTCTCCCGGTCTGACCCAAGCCCACTCTGTGACCCACTGGGAGGGGAGGGATTCGCCTTCCTATTGCAACAGTGAGTTCTCCGCTTGAATCTCAGCGGTGGTGCCCATGCCCGCCTGCACCCAGATGACCCAAATTACTGACAAAATCAGCTGCTGGAGGCAGGTCCCTGCCACTGCCCACTGGAATATTGGAGTGGTCGCTGGTATGCTGCTATACTGTGTCTTCCTTCTTGGCTCGGGGATCTCAGGTGGCTGCCCTTGCCAGCCAGTCAGTGACTGACCTAGAGAAGTTTCCAATGGCCTCTCTGGGGTGTCCATCCATGCTCCATCAAGTAGCTCTTTCTTAAATAATCTCACTGTGCCTTTCCTCTAATTCTGCTCTTCTGTATTTGGTGAACTCTGATTCCGTGAGCTGTTCAGAGCACCAAAATTCCTAATTCAAGCTGTTGTACCTAGTTTTTCAAGCCCTTAGATGCCAGAGAAAATAGCATGCTGCTCACTGGTGAGACACCATTTTGAAAAATCTGTTTACTTGTGTTTTATTGACTATGCAGAGGCATTAAGTTCTGTGGACCATAACAAAGTATGAATAACTTTGAGAGGAATGGTAATTCCAGAACACTTAATTGTACTGGTGAGGAACCTGTACATAGACAGGAGGCTCATATGCAGAACTGAACAGAACAGAACAAGGAGACACTGCATGGTTTAAAATCAAGAAGGGAATGTGTGAGGGTTGTATCCTTTCACCATACTTATTCAATCTATATGCTATATCCTGAGCAAATAATCCAAGAAGCTATACTATATGAAGAAGAACATGACATCAGGATTGGAGGAAGAATCATTAACAACCTGTGATACGCTGATGAAACAACTTCGCTTGCTGAAAGAGAGGATGACTTGAAGCACTTACTGATGAAGATTGAAGAAAACAGTATGGATTACATCTCAATATAAAGAAAACAAAAATCCTCACAACTGGACCTATAAGCAGCATAATGATAAATGGAGAAAAGATTGAAGTTGTCAAAGACTTTACATTGCTTGGTTCTACAGTCAGCACCAATGGAGGCAGCAGTCAGGACATCAGACATTGTATAGCACTGGGCAAATTGGTTGCAAAGGACCTCTTTCAAGTGCTGAAGAGCAAAGCTGTCTCCTTGAGGACTAAGGTGCGCTCAACACAAGCTGTGGTATTTTCAGTCGCCTCATATGCATGTGAGAGCTGGACAGTGGGTAAGAAAGACTGAAGAAGAGTTGATGCTTTTGAGTTGTGGTGTTGTCAATGAATACTGAAAGCACCATGGACTTCCAGAAGAACAAACAAATCTGTCCTGGAAGAAGTGCAGCTGGAATGCAAGAATGGCCAGACTTCGTCTCTCCTACTTTGGTCATGTTGTCAAAAGGGATCTTGGCTGTTGTACATAGGGTCGGTATGATTCGGAGACGACTTGACACCACAAAACAACAACAGCAACATAGTCAGTTGCTGTTAAATCCCCTCCAAGTCATGGCGACCCTGTATACAACAGAGCGAAACACTGCCAGCCCTACGTCACCCTCAGGACTGGTGGCATGTCTGAGCACATCGTGGAGGCTGTATTAAATCTTAGTTACATGCCTGGTTCATCTGAATTTAGAAGTTCCCAAACACTAATTAATTATTTAAATGGTTAGATGTTTTATAAGGAAATATATGAAATAAAATGTATCTAAAATATGGAAATGATTGGGATCAAAGAAAGTTCCTGCCCTAAATCTCTGTGAACGCTGGCTCGCTGTCCTCCAAAGAACTTCTGGAGTAGAGGTTCCATAGCCTTTCTTTGGAGCCTATTGAGGGTTTGAGTGAACTTCACAATGTGGGGGAAAAACCCAACTCATTCCCTCAAGTTGGATTTGACTCATAGCAACCCCTCCTTGGATTTCCAAGGTGGTGTCTCTGGGGAAGTAGATTGCCCAATCTTCCTTCTGAGGAGTGGCTGGTGGGTCTGAACCGCCAGCCTCTGGTTAGCAGTCAAGTGCCTTAGGCACAGTGCCACCAGAGCTCCTTCCTAATGTGAAGTTGTGGAGAAAAGCTTCCTCCCCAAGGCCTGAGAACCCGTTTTCACTCATTGCCAGG
>NW_006935442.1:0-2870 GCF_000298275.1 Orycteropus afer afer
GAAGGCTCCAGGAATTGATGGAATACCAATTGAAATGTTTCAACAAATGGATGCAACACTGAAAGCACACTCTCATTCATGCCCAGAAATTTGGAAGATGCTATTTGATCAACCAACTGGAAGAGATGCAAATTTGTGCCCATTCTAAAGAAAGGTGATCCAACAGGATGTGGAAATTATCAAACAATATCATTAATATTATACACAAGTAAAATTTGGCTGAAGATATTTAAAAAATGGTTGCAGTAGTACATAAAAAAGGAACTACCAGAAATTTAAGGTGGATTCAGAAGAGGATGTGGATCAGGGTATATCATATGTGATGTCAGATGGATACTGCCTCTGAAACCAAAGGAGGGGTCGCTATGAGTCAGGTCTGACTCGACAACACATAACAACAACAACATGTCTGTTCATAAGTTTTCACTGACCAATATTGTTAGCAGTAGATCCCCAGGTCCTTCTTTCTAGTCTGTCTTAGTCTGGAAGCTCCCATGAGACCTGTGTGCCATGAGTGACTTTTCTGGTACTTGAAATACTTGTAGATAGACTCCAGCATCATCTCAACATACAAGCTACCAAAGTGCAACAAACTGACAGACAAGTGAAAAAAGATGGAAGGAATACATATAGTTACTATACCAAAAAGAATTGGTCAATGCTAAACCATTTCAGGAGGTAGCATATGATCAAGAACTGATGGTACTGAAGGAAGAAGTCCAGTTTTCACTGAAGGCATTGGCAAAAAACAAATCTCCAGTAATTGATGGAATGCCAACTGAGGTATTTCAATAAACAGACAATGCTGGGAATGTTCACCAATATATGGCAAGAAATTTGGAAGACAGCTACTTGGCTAAAGAACTAGAAGAAATCCATACTTGTGCCATTCCAAATTAAAAAAATTTGAATGGAATGGAGAAATTATCAAACAATATCACTAATATCAAATTGAAATAAAATTTTGATGATGATAATTCAAAAATGGTTGCAGCATTACATTGGCAGGGAGCTGCCAGAAATTCAAACAGGATTCAGAAGAGGATATGGGATGAGGGATATCATTGCTAATGTTGATGGATCTTGGCTGAAATCAGAGAATACCAGAAAATTGTTTACTTGTGCTTTATTGACTATGCAAAGGCATTTGACTGCATGGATCATAAAAAATTATGGGTAATTGCAAACAATGGGAATTCCAGGACACCCAATTGTGCTTATACAGAACATGTACATATCCCCATAGACAAAGGGATACTGCATGATTTAAAATAAGGAAAGATATGCACCAAGGTTGTGTCCTTTCACCATACCTATTCAAGGTGTATACTGAGCAAAGAATCTGAGAAGCTGGACTATATGAAGAAGAACTTGGCATTAGAATTGGAAGAAGACTCATTAAGAACTTGAAATATACAGATGGTACAAACATGCTTACTGAAAGTGAAGATGACTTGAAACCCTTACTGATGAAGATCAAATACAGCCTTTACAATGGATTACACAAGATAAAGAAAACAAAAGTCCTCACAACTGGACCAATAAGTAACATCATGGTAAATGGAGAAAAGATTGAAACTACAAGGGATCATTTTATTTGGATCCACAATAAACACACATGGAAGCAGCAGTCAAGAAATCAAATGACATATTGCATTGGGCAAATCTGCTGTATAAAAAAACAAAGATGCCACTTTAAGAACTAAGGTACGCCTGACCTAAGGCATGGAATTTTTAATCACCTCTTATGCATGTGAAAGTAGACAATGAGTAAAGAAGACTTAAGAAGAATTGATGCCTTTAAATTATGGTGTGGCAAAGAATATTAAATATACCAAGGACTACCTCGATGACACATAACAACAATACCACCAAGAGGAATGAACAAATCAGTCTTGGAAGAAGTACAGCCAGAATAATCCTTAGAAATGAGGATGGTGAGACCTTGTCTCATGTACTTTGGACCTGTTATTGGGAGGGACCAATCCCTGGAGAAGAACATTACGTTTGGTAAAGCAGAAGGTCTGCAAAAAACTGGAAGACCCTAATTGAGATGATTCAACACAGTAGCTGCAACAATGGGCTCACCCATAAAAATGATTGTGAGAATAGTGTAGAACAAGGGAGTGCTTTGTTCTTAGGTGTGACAATTAGGACTCTGATTCATTTTGACTTATTTTTTTGTGTATGATGGGAGATATGGGTCTTATTTCATTTTCACGTAGTCTTGCTAGCATCATTTATTAAAAAGAGTATTTCTGTCTCACAGAATGGATTTTGACCCCTGGTCAAAAATCAGTTGTCCATAGATGTTGTTGTCAAGTGCCATTGAGTCAGCTCTGACTCATGGCAATCCTATTACAGTGGAATGAAACACTGCCCAGTCCTGCACCATCCTTACAATCCTTGCTATGCTTGAGCCCATTGTTGCAGCCACTGTGTCAGTCCATCTCATTGAGGGTCTTCCCTTCTTCGCTGACTTTCTACTTTATCAAGGATGATATTCTTCTTCAGGCAACTCTCCTTTGACAACATGACCAATGTAGCTGAGATGAAGTCTGACCATTTTCATTTCCAAGGAGCATTTCAACTGCACTTCTTCCAGGGCAGCTTTGTTCATTCTTGTGGCAGTTCCCGGTATTTTCAGTAGTCTTCACCAACACCACAATTCAAAAGCATCAGCTTTTCTTTGGTCTTCTTAATCATTGTCCAGCTTTCACATACATATGAGATGACTGAAAATATCATGACTTGGATTTAAAAAAAAAATCCTAACTCACTGCCATCAAGTTGATTCTAACTCATACAAACTCCCATTGATTTTCCAAGGCTATAAATCTTTACTGAAGCAGATTGGATCATCTTTCTTC